>NW_008678726.1:13051-23571 GCF_000695815.1 Acanthisitta chloris
CATGCATTTATGACAAAGTCATCTTCTAGGTAAGAATGAAGCAAACATGAACTTACAGCAATTACGACACAGTTTTAATACTGACCCTGTGAAGTGACAAAGACAAAAAGAATCAGCTGTGTTTCATTGCCTTTGAGGCAAGAGGACAAGTTTTGCCTTGGACAGGGGCATCCCTCATGTCCTGTTACCAAGCAAACCAGGATGGCACAAGGTGAAGGGCTTTTTTCGACTTTGCTGGCTGCCTGAAACAGGAGGCACTCTCACTTTGTCCCATCCTTTCCTAGAAGAGGGTTTCCCAGTTCAGTGTCCCTGCAGAACCATGAAATCCCTTCTGACCAGAAAAGGACTGTGATTTGAGATGATGGACAATGTTTTTCTCAGCCTGGTGAGGCTATTTCTTTCCTAGCCAAAGCTGAGTGTGACATGCCCATGGGGAGATCTTCTTCGAGGATAACATTGTTTCCTTTCCTTTCCTCCCGAATGTCTGAATCACAGAAGTGAGACGGAACAAATCCTTCTCTGAATCAGTATCACATGCCCCTGATTGTTTCTGAAAAGGAAAACAGGCTGAGGCAGCCAGGGAAGATCAAAACTGCCTTTTGGCTTCTTTGGTCAGTTCCGGATACAGTGCTATGCCAAGTAAATCTGCCAGGTGAAAATCCCAAATAAGCAAGAGCTGAGGGGAAGAATCTCTGGTGAAGACAAGCCAGAGAGCCCAGAGTCAAGGGTGCACAACAGCACAGAGGCAAGCCCAGCATGGCCCAGACTTTGCTGCTGCTTTCTGCCTCTATCTCAGCTTTCCGCCAGGAAAGACAAGGGATGTCGAGATGACAATTTGCAAAGCTATTGACAAAGTTTCAGAGATGATGCACTACATAAAGCACTTGTGCAGTCACTGCAAGCAGATCCAGTTCTTTACACACACACCAGTCAGGATTCAGGCACGACAAACCAAAAGGCAGCAATTATAAAGATTATTCATCCAATACAAGAACTCCCATCAGGAACCCACACTGTGATCCTATCTCTCCAGAGCCACAAAACAGTCATCAGTGGTAACAGTTCCACTTATCTTGTTTGAAAAGATTGCAGTTAGACCTAATCATTATGAACTGGAGTTGTTCCATCAGTGCCATTATGAACACACAGAGGATAGGGCAGAGAGGACACTGCGGTAATTCATTTCCCTCCCACCTGATGTAGCTCTGTGGTCACTCTCCTCCGCTAGGTTCCAGAGAAGGTGTTTAACAACCTCAAACAACCAAGTTGTTGCTCTTCATCAAAACACTTTTAATGCCTGTTAAGAATCCAGGGAGCACACAGCTCTTTCTTTTGGAGGAATGCAATAAGCCCAAAACCATGAGGAATATCCCTTTGGCTTCAGCACTGATTTTCACCTGAAATACTTCCCAATCATCACTCTGCAAAAGCCATCATCATAACTTAAGGGAGAACTATTAGCTTTATCAGCTTTGCGTTTAGCCATTAGAGTGAGTAAACTCCAATCAGCTTGAAAGGTAAAATGATCTCCTTTATTTGACTTTTTGTGCTGAACTATGGCATTTTGTGTCTATGTCACAGAAAAAAGGGTAAAGACATCTAACCATCTATCGCCTTTTTATTTCTATGAAACTGCTGAAGTGATCATTCTGCTAAATTTGGTGCCTGAATTAGTTCAGGTTGCAAAGACAAACAATTTGAGAAGACTGAATTTCAAACAGGTTCAAAATGGGTTTGAAAGTCACAATAGCATACGTTGTATTTGCTGAAATATGCAAATTATTTCTTCAAGTTCTTGCCTTCCTGCAAGAAGAGTGAAAAAGGGACAGATGTGTTTTCCTTCCATGTTCACTTCCAAAGGTGCATTAAAGTATTTATTCAGATAGACCACTCTCATTGGGAAAAAACCCCCTTCAAAAACAAACTATATTCCTGGAATGGAATGACTTAATCCTGGGTCTTCTGTTAACTGGTACCTACTGCCACTAGGTATGGGATAAGCTGTTGCATTTGAAAATGAAGTAAACCAAAAACCTCAGTCACTGAAAAATTATAACCAGATATGTTTCTAGTAATATTTGAACCACACAATTTTCAGTTTCAAACTCCTGTCTATAAGCATTTTCTGCTCTCCCATCTCTGACAAAGAATGCCTCACACTCAGCAGAACTGCTTGGCTAAGAAGTGGAAGATCTGCTGTGGTTTAGCACTGTCAGGACTCACATCTCCCTGTGAACTCACTCTTAGTCATCTCTCCTGTTCTGCTGCATAAACCAAGATGATGAGGGATGGAAAACAAAGCTACTGCTCCATCACAAACTCTCATGGACACCAGCGCAGATATCATTACAGTGCAAGAACTGAGACCCAAGTAAAATTCATCCCACAGCTTTTAGTCTATGGCCCAAGGTAAACATGCTCGGGATGCCAAGCTAAACACAAACCTACATATGTGATCAGAGCTGTGGGTGCAAAATCTTGTGAGCCACTGCTCAGCCTTCTGCTTCCTTCAAACAACCATCGCCACTGCAACCTCGTTCCCTGCACCTCAATGCTCCATCGCTGCCCCCATGTCCTCTCTTTTGGTGCATGGTAAAAATAATCTCTGCTGAGCCATCAAACTCCTTAAATCAGTGGTGCATGACAGTCACAGCTATAGCTCCCAGCCATTGAACTCCACACGAAACTGAAGTCTGTGCTGTAGTCACTGCTGTGGCTGCAGCTCCTGTTTTGTGCAGCTTAGATATTTCTTTGGAAACAACCTGTTTTAAGTATCAGTCCCAGGTGGTAAAGAAGCTGGATAAACACTCAGATACTCACAGACCAAGGCCTAGTGTGACCTGTGAGCATATGTGATCCCGTGTGATCAAGGCTGATCGGTGAGCACAGAGGAAACCATGCGGACATTCCCACCCCCCCCCACCCCCCCCCCCCAGCAGGGACTGTGTGGAGCAGAGATTCTCCCACATCTGCTGAGCCACAAGATGAGTGATTCCCAAGCAGCACTTGGCTCTTGCCATGGGTACTGGGTGTGCAGGCAAGTGTCCTTTCCCCCACTCACATTTCAGGAGCTCAGAGTCAGAAACGTAGGCACTGCCACTAAAACTGAGGCTGCTCCTTACACTGTAATTTCCTCACACCCAGTACTGTTCTGCCGAGGACACGAAGCCTGGGGCCCTCTGTAATAAAGCTCCTCAGTTACAGTAAAAAGAACTTGGCAAATATTAATAAGGGCCATTACCTAACAATGTGAAATATTGAGAGGCTAATCTGCTAAGATTAGTGCAGCAGCAACGCTCAAGGGCAGCTGATTTCTGAATGACATTAACCATGGAGTAATGCTTTGCATATCTAAGAAAATAATCTTCCCCCCTGCTGTTAAATACACAGCAGTGCACTGTAACACTTACTGTCATTAAACGGCTCCGTGGAGGCAGCAGTGCTGTGTGCTGTTAACAGGTGGTCTGTATTCAGCCGCAGTGAATCAGAACTATAGAGTTTCCAAACTCATCCAAAAGATAAAGGATTTTTATCACAGTGCAAATTCACTGTTATTTAACATCAACAACTTGAGAAAAACTCCTATTCATCTGCATCAGTACTGGTATAATGAAAAATGATGGGGAAAATAATCAGGGAATTTAATATTTGGGAAGTCTGCCTTTGTCCCCAAAGGCACCGTAACAGCAAAAGTTACTAGTATGAACAAAATGCCATATAGTCCAAAAATACTTATCTGTGGCCAAACCCCATCAAGGCCATCACACAATAAATGTCTGTATCCTGATTAAATGCCAGGAATATTTACATTCACTGCCTTCATTACAGTCCCTCAAGTTTACTGCATGGGGAGAAGACACTGCCAAGTTGTTAATGTTGGTAAAACCATAGAACCATAGAATTTTAAGGGTTGGAATGAACCTTATAAATCATCTGTTCCCTGCCCTGGGCAGGGACACCTCCCACCAGAGCAGGTTGCCCAAGGTTTCATCCAACCTGGCTTTGAACACTGACAGGGTTGGGGCATCCACAGTCTCCCTGGGCAACCTGTGCCAGTGTCTCACCACCCTCACAGGAAAAAAATTCTTCCTAATATCTAACCTAAATTTCCCCTCTTTCAGTTTGTACCCATTGACCCTTGTCCTGAAAATATTCTTAGTGCACAGAAAATAAAGAGTTATCTGCCAAAGCAGATAAAAGATCAAATTTTTGCAGTGAGCCCAAGTAACTCCAGGTACTTCTGTCAAAGCAGATGGCCTCAAATTACCAGCTCTTGTGTCCTGGTGAGACTCTTGCTTCATTCCTGGGGGAATGAAGACTGACAGCTAAACAGGTCATCAATACATGATGTGGGAAATGCCAGGGAGAGAGCAAGAGGAAAGAATGCCTTAGAAAAAAGCATGGTCTGTGATCAGAGGAGGCTCACTGAGCTACTAAATGCCCTAAAAAAGAACCCCAAGTGACTTCTCAGGCCTTACGCAGTGATGTGGAAGCAACCAACAGACTCTCAGGTCTTAGCTTCCACTCATGCTGCAGGTATTGCCTGCTCACAAATGAAACTTTCAGCCTAAACATCAGATAAGTAGCTGCTAAAAACAAAACATCCCAGATAGAATTAACTAATGAGAAGAGCACAAACCCAACAGGTATTCCAATAAATATAATTCTGTTAGTAATCTCCAGGGAGGGCAGTTGTATTGACACATTTCTTTAACCAACAGGGTTTTGCTGCTTTTCAGTGCACCATAGCACAGGTGTGTGTGCATTATCTGTGCACACATGCACAGAACTGGTAGTGTGGAGTCATATCCTATATCTCTGAAGTTAGGAGGAACTGCTGGAGTTACACACTTCTAGTTATCCATGTATGAAACCAGCACAATTGTATACAGCTGTTGAACAAAACGGGACTGAAATGCACACTGTATCTTCATGTGATTTATCACATCATTTTTAGGTTGAGCCAATTCCTCCTTGCAGCTAATGCTCTGATTTTGTAAATTCAATGAGAATTTTTACAGAAAGCCTTGCAAATACCCACCAGATGAAGCCTTATGAGCATCACCACATGGATTAAAAGGAAGTGTGACACCAATTTTTGCTGAGAGCAACCTGATGTCTCAGCTGCCAGTGTTGATGCTTTAAGCACTAATATTTTTTAACCATTTTAGCATTCATCAGGACATGTAAGAAGAGGAATAAAGACACAAGAATTTCATGGAGGGTTAACAAATGAAAGGACAAGCTGTAGCACAGAGATGTTACATCAGTTAAAATTAATAGGCTCAGAAAAACACACAGCATATTTTAATGGAGAGAATGTCACTGCCTAATGTCCCTTGTACTATTTACAGCATTGGCCAGCACTGGAAATAGGTTTATATAAATAATATGTAGGACCTACATGCTCACAAGATTGAACAGTGGGAGGCTGTCAGCACTGGGCAGGGCACAGCCTCCCTTCTTGGCTTTCCTCCCTTAAAACACATCAAACGCAGACACATAAACAATTTATACAATCACCACTCAGAGAGGTATGGATGTTTATTTTTTGAATGCTCCCCTTTCACGAGGACCAAGCCCCAAGGTATTTAGAGGCATCAGCTTAGGAAAACAAAGCCACTCTACTTTAAACATTTCAAACCAAAAGGAAAGCAGAAAACTGCAATCCTGGGGCATGACTCAAGAGGTAACGCAGGAAAAAGACATCACCTCCTCCACCAGCAGCTCTCACACAGGAGCCAGGCATGCCCCAAGCAGCCTGTTTGCAAAGCAATTAGCACTGTCTAGAAGGCGCCTTTAGTGATGACCGCTGTCAGAAAAGCTAAGCTCAACCTTTCAGTCAGTAGCAGCACTAACTATAGCTGTATTTCCTAAAACCTTTCATTCTTAGCTTTTTTCCCTGCAATTTTGAAAGCCTATTCACTAATTCATCGAAGTTAAGACCACCAAGTAAAACCAAAAGGTGATGACTGTGAATTCAAGGTAACTTGGTAAAATTCTTCATTTGAAAGTTGATGGAACTGTGATAACTTATAGAAATAAGAAAAGATAAGAATATCTTTACTGATGTTTACATTGGATATTGGATTTCAATAACCGAGTAATAATCCAATTCTTCTATGCAACTGGAATTCAGTGACACTCCTATATAGCTATTCTAACAACAAATACCAAGGAGACCAAGGGGAATACTGAAAAGGTAATATTTATACAGACAGTTATTGTTTTTTGGTCTCTTCTCTTTGTAGGAATATATATTATGGAGAAAAAAAAATTAAACTGGAACTTGTTCTTGAACCCATTTAAAAGCATGTCCCAGTCACTTTGGTGGGATCAATAAATTGTGGTGAATAAGATGTCTGTAAGCAAACTATGCTCAGGAGGGATTTAATCAATGACCATGTAATGTCACAGAGCAAGTTGAGCTTCTGCTATTAACGGAATGCAATCCTTAATTATTAAGGATTTCATTTCCCCCAGCTGTGCTACAAATGGCCATAGAAAGAATTTCACATCAGTGGACCAAAGCACTTAACCACTCTTAGAGCCTGACCAGCATGAAAATCTGTAACAAACAGGCTCATACTAATAAACACATGTAAATATTTGCAGGAGTCCTTTCCATATGGACTGCATCTGTTGGGAAGAGCATACATACAATTCCAGTTTGACCCACTGACTTCATAAAAAAAGTGGTCTGATTTCTCTGTAAACCAGCTCACAATGACCCACAGGTCAATAAACCTATAAAGAAACTTCCACAGAGAATCTTCAAAGAATCATAGAATTTTAGGCGTTGGAATGGACCTTATAAATCATCCAGCCCCAACCCTCCCTGCCCTCGGCAGGGACACCTCCCACCAGAGCAGGTTGATCAAGGTTTCATCCAACCTGGCTTTGAACACTGACAGGGTTGGGGCAGCCACAGCCTCCCTGGGCAACCTGTGCCAGTGTCTCACCACCCTCACAATGATACAAAGCCTCACACCACCTCATCTTCCACATGAGCTATCACTTATCTGGTCTAAGTTCTAATCACGCACAGAGTCAGGTAGGTTTATCACATTATTCAGCCTAGACAAAAAACTGCTCAACAGATTGACATTTTGAAGTAAACAAGGAAGACTAATTGTCCCTACAGAAACAATCCCTGACACTCATAATCAAGGAATCCCATCAGGTTTCGTTTCCAGCTATAACAAAGAAAAAAAATAATATTTCCATTAGGCTGAACTTTCCATTTCCTACAATACTTCCCAAACAAGAATGTGTATTTGGAGAAAACCAAAACAACAAATTTGACTGCTAAAACATTCCTGTGTTAGGGGGCAGAAAACACAAGTACACTGGAATTGTCTCATTCACCTCCCAGTGTCATCCCACTGCCAACTGGGAAGCATGAACCAGGGGAAAAAAAACTGAGGAAACTGGACATAGAGCTGCATTTTCCACAGCCAAGAAGGTGATCCCTGAGCCCAGCACGAAGCACAGAATCGTAGAATCATAGAACTTTAGGGGTTGGAATGGAGCTTAGAGATCCTCTAGTCTCAACTCCCTGCTCTGGGCAGGGACACCTCTCACCAGAGTAAGTTGCTCAAGGCTTGATCCAACCTAGCTGTGAAGTGAACACTGGCTGGAGCACCCGTTTCCCACAACACAGAAATGTTGGAGGAAATGGTTTGTAATGGACGCATTCCAGGCATGGACTATGTGCTTCTGACCTGAGCACTTTATGTAAAGGTGAAAGGAGAACTTCGTAGGACCTACAGCCTGAAAGCCACATGGATCTGCTCCTCAACCTCTCTCTGACATGAAAATATGCTGGGAACCACCTCCTGCTCCCCGTTTCCCACAACACAGAAATGTTGGAGGAAATGGTTTGTAATGGACGCATTCCAGGCATGGACTATGTGCTTCTGACCTGAGCACTTTATGTAAAGGTGAAAGGAGAACTTCGTAGGACCTACAGCCTGAAAGCCACATGGATCTGCTCCTCAACCTCTCTCTGACATGAAAATATGCTGGGAACCACCTCCTGCTCAGTCCAGGGAAATCTTTGACACGAGGAAGCAACAGGCAAGCCAGGTGCCACTTGAAATGGGAAGGCTGTGTGTTTAATCCTTGGGAACAAATGTCTATTGAGAGTTAAGGAGTTGAGCAGATAACAGCACAACCTGTGAGGAATTGCTCTTGCTCTGACCGTTGTGAGAATGAGGGGAAAAAAGTCTCTCCTAAACCCTGCCCTTAAATATATGTTAGACACTGCATAAAATCGGCTAAATGTCAAAATTAACATTACTGTCATGCTGATGTCCTCAAAATACAGAAGTTCAGAGAAAGCTGCTACTGTACTTTGGTTTTTCACAAAACTTACACTTAAGTCCTTGTAAACAATAAGTAACTATAAAGTTATATAGTTCATTTTACCTCCAGCTGGAAAAAAAATAACCCTTAAAATGGAAACTTTCTTTTCAAATAAAGTTGTCTCAGGGAATTCTTGCCATCCCTCCCTGTGGGAAGATGACAACAGAATATACAAAGGCACTTTATTCGCCCTTATTTCTTACTGGAGACTGTAGAGTGAGCATTACAAATGCTACTTGTTAAGACCTTTGTCTACAAGAGAAAAGTGCTCCAGTTTATGTTTTTATGCTGGCAGTAAAACAAAGTTTATGCTCTCTTAATTCAGCTTAAAATAAAGCATCAGCTAATTTAAACTGAACCAATTTCCCAGTTTACAGAGCAGTAGATGCCCACAAAGGAATAACTACGGCAGTTTAGAAATAAATCAGCTTTTGATTAAGCTGGGGCAGATTTTATGTGCAGGCAGACCTAAAATTCTACTTCCTATGTGTGAGTTTAACATTAATTACCACTGTGCTGGAAGTGTTACATCACATGGAACTCCTACTGCTAGTCCCTCGTTTAATCAGTATCTTTGGGGACAACAGGATTCGGTGTGATCTTCAAATATTCCAGACTTGTAGCAAGGATCGTGCACTGTATCATATTTGCTAGAAGATGGAGAAGTGTAAACCCCATGAATTACAGTACAAATGTAGTCACACCTCTCAGTGAAGTGGTTATAAACATCAGACAAACAGATCTGAGCTCATTTTCTCAAGACCTACACACAACTGACTTTACACAGTACAACCACTGATTCACTTAAACACAGTAGGTACCACTTGTTAATGACTATTTGTTTAGCTTGCTAATGAGACAACTGAACCACTTATCTCTACTCCAGGCACCAAGGCAGGCTCAACTTCATGGAAAACTCTATACTTTGTGGAACAGACCTATTAATTTCTTATGTCACATAGTACCACTGTAAATTTAGCTTCTCCCTTCATTTATTATCTCTATCCTTTATTTTTATATCATGAGAAAAAGGCTAAAACCACTTTCATAGGATCAGGTCTCCAAATTTTGTGTTTCCAGCTTTGAGGAAAAATACTTAAAATGGATGCAACAGAGCTAAAGCTTCATTATAGTGACATCTCTCTTCTTGGTGCCTCTTCCACAAACATCAATCCTGAATATCCTGAATATGAGCAACAGGATCATCCCAGAGATCAGTTCCATCCATACCAGTGTAGTTTGTGGTATTTACTGTTGCAAGAAGAACAATCACACAGGTTTTATTACAACCTGATTGGTTTCTCATGACAAAAATAGGTTACTACACAGTGAAAACCCTCTGAACATATCCAGTCAGGGAGCAAATGGACTCACACTGCTTTGCTAATGTGAAAACAGAAGTCTACTGCTAATTTATCCTGTTTTAACTGAGCATGGTGCTGTGTTAGCACACAAATAGCTCTAGGCTCTGGAAGGTGGAAGAGATCACCTCCTCCAAACAAGCAGCTGGGCTAGAGCTTCCCATGGAGTCAGCAGCATGGTAATGGAGGCTTCTACCTAACACTGACTGGTTCAAGACACTTCCCAAAGCCTACTGACTTTGCAGAAGGATTTCTGCTGCTGCTTCCCCCTCTCTCAGCAGGGCATGGCTTAGCACCCAACAATTGCAACTCAATATTTCCACTTGCAATTGTTATAGTTACAACATGTTTCCCAGGGCATGTCTTTGCTGCAAATAGAGATCTCCACACTGACTTTAAGCATCTGAGGTGTGCACCCCTGTTAGTTCAGTTGTATCAGCAGTGTGACTTATTTAACTTGCTCTTTGACAACTGCAGAAATGAAAAGCAACCCCAGGTATCTTTACACAAGTTCCAGTGAGGATGCAGAGAAGGATACACACAGGACAGATCTAACAAAGCAAACTGTCTGAAAAGACTCAGGGGAAAAAATATCAGGTTGGGTAGTTGGTCTCCTATTTCTTTCTCTCTGTGATGCTGTTGACATCCATCCATCAAGCAGTGAACAAACTTTGCCATAACACAGATAACCAAGTGCTTCTACAATTAACCAAGACCAGATATAAGTACTAGGAGCTTTCAGTAACTTAACAGAGCCTAAGACTGAGTGATTCAAAGTACTATGCCCAGAAA
>NW_008678726.1:23587-25232 GCF_000695815.1 Acanthisitta chloris
TCCAATCCACTGGGCTGGGCTCAAAACCATCTGTCTTATTTTTCTGAGTGAATGTGGCTTCACCCCTCTATCAATTAACTCTCACAGCAAGTCATGCCACCACGACTGAAGGCAATGATAAATTACTGTCATTTTCCTAACGTGCAAGTTTACAAGTGAATGATGACCCCAAATCATTCAAAGTGTTTGCTTTCCAAAAAGCAGATCCACTGGGCTGGGCTCAAAACCATCTGTCTTATTTTTCTGAGTGAATGTGGCTTCACCCCTCTATCAATTAACTCTCACAGCAAGTCATGCCACCACGACTGAAGGCAATGATAAATTACTGTCATTTTCCTAACGTGCAAGTTTACAAGTGAATGATGACCCCAAATCATTCAAAGTGTTTGCTTTCCAAAAAGCAGGGAATGCATATTAACTTAATAGATGACAAACTTGAGGCTCATGATGAGAAACTCCCATTGTCTTTTAATCACAATCTCACAATACATGGAAATTAGAGAGTTTGTCCTGTCTCATGGGACCATTTGTAAGATTGTAATTAGCTCAGTGACAACCCACAGAAACTTGGATGGAGGAAAAGCTGCACCAGAGAGCTGAAGCTGGTCTGTATGCACAAAACCAGACCACTAGCTGCAGTTGAAATCTCTCTTTAAATATTCCTCTCATTTAGCACATCCAGTAACTCCCAAAATATATATCCTACAGCAGATAGCTGCAAGCCAGTCAGCTGCAATTATGGGTTTAGATCATCAACCAAGTCCTTCCTGGCAAGGCTGCACAGTCAAATTCAGCATAATCCCAGCAATAACATTAGACCAAGTACAAACTGATGGAATACAATTAAATAACCCTCAGGGTCACCTGGCAAATAAATGCACAAGAAATAAATGATGAAAAGCCACTACTTGGATGGTACAATTGCTGATAGATGAGTGCTACTCACTGCTGTGCAGCACCAGAGCAGAAGCTGTGGATTTGGTTACAATAGAATACCAGAACATCTTCAATACACAAGTATCAGGAGCAGAGTGTCATGCTTGGCCCAGTGTGGCTGGAATGAGAAGCTGGATGTATTTAAAGGAGACAGACATGTAGAGGACAAACTAAAATTAGAAGCACATTCCCATGGGCAGTCCATGAGAATACTAACACTGGTGAAGCCACTAAAAAAAGAACTGCCAAATTTGGAAGGTGACTGGGAGGAGAGAGGTATCATTAAACCCCTCTCAACTGAAAAAAAAAAAAAAAAGGCCTGGATCAGCAGTTTTGTAGCAGTAGGAAAGTCTTCCGTGCATAGAAGTGAAAAAACCCAGCCTGAACTGAGCAATTAGGAGCTATTTATCCACTGCCAGTGATGGAGGTTGGTGGTATTTGCAGGGTCAAAGCATTCACTGTGTGCCAGGGTGCAGCATGTGGAAAGCCAAGGAGCAGCCCAGCCTGAATCCTTTGGAATGTCATGGCTTCAACAGATACTCCCAGCAGCAAAGCAACAACAGCAGCTTCCCATCAGGATGGAAAGTGAACTGGTGACTTCTTAAAGAAGGAAAAACCAAAAGGACACTTGAAACACTTGCTACAAGACAGGGGTGGCAAGAGGCACAGCTGTCAGCCTGGGACTGAACAATTCTGTCCCCTAGCCCTC
>NW_008678726.1:25267-57306 GCF_000695815.1 Acanthisitta chloris
CATTTAGTAAGTAACCAGATTTTCCCTGTGTTGTTTTCAATATATAATATCCAGGATATTATAAAATCTCTTACTGAATGGGCTTTCCATTGGGAGCGATGCAGAAGATGCATATGAAACGCAAATAGCAAGAGGAAAGGGGATTTCTGCATGTGCCATGACACAGACAAGGTCAGCCTATAAAACCATCTTCATTGCAACCAATGAAAAACTGCATTCCAAAGAGACTGTCCCTGTTCTGTGTCACAATATTTAATCATGAAAGCAGATGTAATTTTAAGGAAAGGACAAAAACATCCTAACAAGGATGCAGCTGTATTCAGGAATATCCACTTTCCCTTCCAGTACTCTGTGTGCTGATCAGCAGGGAAGACTCTGGAGCGTGAAACAGTCTTCTCCAGGGTACAAATGACAATACTAGAGGCCACAGACACATGCTCGAGAATGGAAAAATCCCGGATAGGCATAAAGACACTTTTATTTATTTATTTCTGTGGGCAGGAAGGTGGTCAAACACTGGAGTGGCGCCTGGAGTGGCTGTGCAATCTCCTTTCCTGGAGAGTCTCCAAACTCAGCAGGATGGGCCCTGAGTAACCTAATTTACTGGACATGGCTTGAGCAGGGGGTTGGGACTGAATAACTTCCAGACATCCCTTCCAACCCACATGATTCCATGATTTATGTTGCTTTTTTGCAGGGGAAAGGGTATGTAAGTAAAGCGAGATGTCTGGGCAGATGGGAGTAGCCCCATGGATTGTCCCTCCTAATGAACTTCCTGGCTTTGTATCATCGTTGGAAAAGAAGCAAAGACATTTTTAAGCTCCACAGTGAGCACCCAAAGCAACACTCCTGATTTATGATCACCTAAGTGAAAACATGATCCATGGTCCAAAGTCAAGAGACCTTCTCTTGGCCTCTTGCTGCTCCCAGCTCATATCCCCTGTGTTCACCCATTCCCTCGCTCAAGTGCTTCCTCCTCCTCACTGCTTGTGCCACTCTCTCTCCATTCCTTTCTCTGAATTTAGCCCTTTCTGCATGTCACAGAGGAATGAGGAGTGGTAAGGGTAGGACACAGCTCTGAGGGGGCACGGACATCCAAACACTTTCTCCTTGAAGGGACCTTTGCCAGCAGCAGGGACACACCAGGTGACAGCTCACCCTCCTTGGGTTAGGATGCAAACACTCCACATGGGCAGATTTAGGCTGTCTGGGAAACAAAGGAAAGACAGAAGTATCCCAGAGAGTGGGTTCAGCCTAGACCTGCAAATGCCGATGCTGGAGCTGGGCTATCACAGAAACTACTCAACAGCAGTTTTGCCACCCAGGCAGGAGCTGCACTAGTGCCATCCCAACAGTGATGCCCATCCATGTATCCAAGCAACCCTTTTTCAGTTTGGATTTGGGTTTTTTTCACCCCCAACCCAAGTAAAGATTCACAATATTTGGGTATTCAACTCTTAGACCATCAGCAACCTTATCTGTACAAACCAAAGGGAACAGACCTTACGATATCCCCTAAAACTGCCCTTAAAAATTCTGTGCTTAGCTTTACAGCAAGAAAAAGCTTAGTTTAGCTGAAGTAGCAGAGATGTGTGTTTTTGGAGGAAAGGGTCCAGAGGAAAATTACATATTTGTGGTTTAGCTGGGAGTCATGATGTCTATCCCTATGCACAACACGTGGTTGCAGATTCACAATAAACAAAGCTTCCAAACAACAAAAAAATGTAAGTTCTCAAAGTTTCAACTTGTGTGTGCAAGGAGAGAGCAATTCATTTCAACCTAGCTTATTCACAAGGCTCTTGAAGGCAGCAATGCAATTATGAAATGCTTCTTTGCAGAAAGCACACACAGAAAGTAAGACAGAGCTGGAAGTACAAAAGGGAAGCATGGCAGCCACCCTAGCACTCACCCCCTGCAGCAGGTTCCTCAGGAAGGGAGGAAATTCCACTTCCCATGGATTACTCTGTTTTACATTTAAAATCACTTGTCTGCACAAGCAGAAAGAAAAAAGTGTTTAAAGGAATCTGAACAGACTATGAAAAGGATTTTCATGCGTTTAAGGAACTGTACAAAACCAGCAGTAAGCAGGCATGGAAAATGCTTCGAGGTCTGGTTCACACTTGATTTATACTTTATCATTACCTATTTTGGTGCAAATTAGCCATGTACTTTCTGAGGCAAAAAAATGACAAATGTTGTGGCAAATCTTAGCAAAACCTCATTTCCTCAGCCTATTATGGCTGCTGCTACACTTATCAGGGATATTACAACCAGCAATGCTTCACTTGAGCTAGAATAATCTTGTTCTCCATTAAAAGGAAAGAGAATTAACGTAGCATGGCAAAGAGCAGTGCCATTGTCTACACTCAAAGACATTTTTATGCTCCACAGTAACCCAGAAGAGTAAAAGCTAAAGATGCAATGCCACTTTTACCAGGATAAAAGGATTATGCTGTAAGCAAAACAGAGACAAAAGCTGTAACACCCAATAAAGCTGCTTTCACCCTTCTTTGCTGTCACACATTATCTGACGCTTCATATGTTACATGCTGAAAATTAGTGACACATTGATTAGCACTAAACAACTCACAGTCTTTACAATTGGGGTTTTTTGATATTCCACTCACTTTTAGAGCTGCCAAGAGCTCTACAGAAAGCCCTTCCCCACAGACTCTTACAACTTCAGATTTAAAACTGCAAGTCTTTTCCTCTTATGCCTCACTCATGACTTCACAACTTGACCGATTAACAGGGATCCAATGCCCAGGAATAACAAAACCTGCTGAGAATGAGAAATTCTGCAGAAAAAAACCCCAGCTGCAACAAACCCCATGATGTGTTTTGTGTTCTTGCCTGGCTCAGCCTCGTTACAGTACATTGACTTTCACAAATAGCAACTGCAAACCAAGTTCTGTGTTCCGTGGTTGCACCTCACTAGTCAGTCACTTGCTGCAGCCACAGCTGAGTTTGAACTCTGCATCTCTTCCTCTCTAATACTCATTAACTTGGCTTTTCCAGTAAGTATGAAACCATGCTATATCACTGGTTTATTTGCTTTCTTGATGTGGTATTTTAATTCTCTTAAGGACTGTGGTTCACCTTATTCATCATGGAAACTGCAAATTTAATTAATTCCATGGAATGGAGATTTAGAATTGTAGAAATAATCAGCTCATCTAGGCAATAAAAATAATTGAGGGAAGTGAGAGCCTCTAATGCATCAGTCCCACATAAACAAAAGATTTAATGTATTTCAATAAAAACATATATATAACTACTAATTTGCATGGACAGAGTTCACATATCCTTGAGGACCAAGTTTATTGAGCATAAATTTACATAGCTGAGGATCTGTATGATTTTCACTACATCAGGAAAGAACTATATATTTCTGGTGTCAAGAGTGAAAGCTGAAATTAAGCTCAGAAAAAAATATTGTGCTAAAGAACTACATTTAGCAAACCTGAGCAGGCCTGATTTTTACCCTGCATTTATAGAGTAACTTCACTAATACCAGCTGAGCTACTCACAACTGAGCCACAGTAAGTCAAATGAAATTCAGAAAGGATTTAATACATCCACATTTTCTGTGTATTAATAGTGTTTCTCTTCAGATTCTTGTGACTTTATGAAGTCCCATGCACATACTTGGTGAATATAACACACAAAGGGCACCTTGTCCTGCACAAAGGGCACAGAAACCCCACAGATCTTTAATTACCCTCTGTTCAAAAGGACAAGGCAATATGTAGTTTGGTATTTTCCCCCACATGAAGAATTTAACAACTTCTATGCTCATGTTTTGTGTTGCTGTGAGGAGATGAAACAGCCCCAAATGAAGGTTTTCCTCCCTTGTGGCAAAAGGAGCAAGTCAGCTGGACACAAGCCAAAAAGTCTAATGAGGAGCAGTGCCAAGTTTGGGTGCTATCAATTTCCTCAGCAACTGATGAGAAGTTCCCAGCTCAAAGCATGGAAACCAGAGCAGAGTGCAAATAGACACCAACACATTCATGAAATCAGATGAGTGATTTGTCCTTTTTCCTGCTGTCCCAGACTGTCCTGCATCCAGCCTGACTCCTGACCTGTTGCAACACCACCCTGCCTTGGAAAGATGCTGCTCCATGTTCCCATATGCTGGGCCAGCTACTTTTCTTCATGGAAGAAAGACTTTCCTGCTCTCCAAAGCATGTTAACCAGTGATACCACAGCTCCAGCCTGAATGAGGTCTGCAGGCAACAGGCTCAGGCCTGTCAGAGCTGAGACAGCACCATCTTGGCAGTCCTACTTACCTCTAAGCACCCTGACTTACAAAGCCACTCAGGGACGACCTGTCCTGGTGCCAAAAGGACTTCATTTATCACCTGAAGGGCTGCCACATGTCAGTAAAATCTGCTGTTGCCTTTTGGGAAGGGATGAAGATTCAAGGGAGTCAGACTTGAGCCTGATGCAGTTGGCTAATGGATCCTGCCTGCCTGTCTATAAGGCAAAGGCAGGAGGTGGCAGCAGGCAGGGAATGATGTGCTGTGATGAAGCCAGACATGCTAGCAGTGCATGTGAAACCCAGGAGAGCCTGGGTATTAGCATGGTCCTGCCACATGGCATGTACAGTGCTGCTGTGTGCAGCTGCTGGACGTAGGAATGCAAAGCCAGCAGAAGCCCCTGCAGTAACTGCAGAGAGACCTCATGAGTCTAACTTTGAATCAGGAAAATATTACCCAAACCCAGCACAAACCCTGAAGGAGAAAACTCGTCTTGGGAAAAAACTCCATGGTTTTATCAGGTTTGAATGAGCAGTTTCCAGAATGGGTCAGGGCTTGCATCATCAGGCTAATGCAGATTTTACTGTTGTTAGGATTTCATGAACTAAAATTACCAAAACAAACCCTAAATCAATACCACAGGAAAAATAAGGTGGTGCAAGTATTACATCACCTAAATATTTGGATTGCTAGACTAAAAATCAGAGTGTTAAATCCCAACTTCAGCTAAAGTTAAGAGTCCAAGAAATCAAAATTTACCAAAAGAAGATAAAACCAGAAAAGAGGCATACAACAGTGGATTTCTTGTTCAAGAAGTGCCTACTCTTCCCAGCAATTTTCTTTTTAAATCAAAAAATTGGGAGCATTAGTACACATAACTGCTGAAAAAGTAATAGTTACACAAGATGACAAATCCTTTGTGGGTATTTGCTCAGCAAAGGAAGAAAGCTTTTAATGTAACTTGATGTTTAATCCTACAAAGAAAAAGCAGCAGGTTCTCCAAACAGCAAGGCTTAACCTACATTTACATCTTCTATTTCAAACTCTGTTGTACAAAAGCAACTATATACACACTGATGCACAGACAAGTCACCATCGGAAGAACCTGAGACATGCTGGAAATCAGGCTAATGTACAAACCACTGCAGCCCAGCACAAACTGTTGGAGCCCTGTCACTGCTGAAACTTGAGCTGTGTTTGCCTAGAAATTTCCTACCACAGTGTAACAGGAGCCAGATTACTCAAGAAATGCTGGAAGAGGAGAAAATACCAGGATTGCCAAAGACTGACCGGGAAGAAAGAACTCAGCCTTTGTAAAGTTTCTTCTCAAGGCCTGAAAGTTTAGCTAATGGATTTTGCATCATTTTAATTCTCACACCAAACTCAGCAGGTCTCACTTTCTACTGCAATGACCAAAGAACTGAGATGAGAAGAGGCAGAAATCACAGCATCAACAATGAGTGTGGGTAAGGAATAATTACAGATGGAGAGGATGAGGAAATTCTGTGGGTTTGACACAAACTTTCATATATACATTACTTTAGTGGGAAATGGAGATCTGAAAAAGGAAAGCAGGAAATACTATTTCTAATCCACTTCCTTATTTTTCCTAGATGAACCATTAGGCTACATGACTGGACAGAGAAGAGGTCATGGATTTATTCAAGGAATGAATAAAATACAGAGATGCTGAAAACAAACTGAATTAGTTATATGTAAAGCAGCACCTGGACAGAGCTGTTCAGCTTTCAGAGATATGTTGGAGCTACACTTGTACATGAAGTGAAACCAACTTCTTCTAGGAAGATTTCCATGTCACTTCTCTGTTGGATATAAACACAAGCAGTAAGGACTGCCCAGCTCCCTCAGCACTACAGAAACAGAGTCATTACCACCCAGCCTTTCTTCAACAATACCTAGCTCTCCAAAAATAACAGCCTGTCCGTAGCTCTGAATGCCAGGAATAAATACACCTTTAGTAATAGACAGTTCTTGGTATAAGGCTTAAAAAAAGAATCCACACTTCAAGTCAGAAAACATCATACCCTTGAGTTATCCTCATACCTCCATTGCCAAAACACTAACTTCTCTTTTAAGACTGAGCTGCACTGTTTGTTGCTAGATAAGTTAGATAAGCTCACATATTGGCTGTAACCACACCAAACTGACAGCACTGCATTTCTTCTTTACATTTGTTGATAAAAGTACCGACTGGGACTTCTTTAGAGCTCTGCCACAGATAATCCCATCACACAACAACTATCACTTACATTTTTATTGTGGTTATCTGTTTTCCTAATGTCCCTAATACAAAATGTGCTGATTTTTCCTCGTAAAAATCCAGCACATAGCAAAGTAGTGGAACAAATGCCCTAGAGAAGGCAGCTGATGCCGGTGGCTAGATCCATGACTCCATTAAAAGCATATCAAGCGTACCTGGCAAGATCTGTTTGTAAAACAAAGTAAAACCATGATTTGCTACATCCAAAAGCATTTTCCAATGATTGTATCCTCCTGTAGGCTTAGCTATGCATAAGTAGTTGCATCCATAGCAAGGAACACAGCATCAAAATGTGTATCAAAATGAACTATATCATGGATTTCTTCAATTTGTCAGGATTTGGAAGTACCAGACAGGTGGATTTTGATTTGATAGCTTCCCTTCCTGACACTTGTCTAGTGAGAATAATCATCTGTGACGTAATTTTCCACTGATGAATCCAGAACTTGGTGTCTCACCCTGGTGCAGAGTCACTCCTCCAGCAGAAATGCCTACTAAGACTCAATCTCCCTTTATACTTAAGTGCTTTATTCGTGAACTTTTGGTAGATATGCTGATTCTTCAAATAATAATCTGATGTCATAAATACTTCCAAAAGGCAGCAGAAAATATCTTTGTTTCCCTTTGTGTTTTTTGGTGTTTTTATATTTTACAATGATTACTTGGGGAGACTGAAATCAAGTGAAAATGTTTCTGTGCTTTTCCTATTCTATCCCATATCTCCTTCCTTTACAAATTTCAGAGCTTTATCCTTTTGGAAGCAAGAATTCTTATTTAGTCTCCCATTTTCCCCATGTGCTTTTCCAAATATTTTGCTCAAATTCTACATTTGAAAACAAATTCAAACCCTAGTATCCAAACTTCAGCCTCCTCTGCCAACACCAGAGGAACTGAGAAGGTTTAGCACTTATGGCTACAGACTACAGTGGAAAGACTTTTTTAAATGTCATGCTAAGATTTCCTAACTGCATAATGGCACTCAGTAACCAAAACCATCGTCCAATCAGATAGGAAATGAATATAAAAATGGCATTGTTGGGAAGCTGAAAATAGCAATGTTGTTTGTTCAGAAGTTTAGCCCTGAAATCTTTCTTATCCTGATGAAATAACTAAACACTAAATATTTTTCTAGTTAGGTACTAACTGGATGCCTAACTTGGAAGTACAAAACCAGTGATCTGTACAAGTTTCTGATAATTCTCTGTTTTCTCTGGAAGGAGAATTGGAAAATATTTCCAGTGTTTAGAATTTGTTTTAAACTCTGTTTCTCTAAAGAGAAAAAAAATCTTGCTCCTATGAAAAGTACAGTGTGTTTACTCACAGGCTAAAACCTAGCAAAGTGGCTCAGCACAACTGTGCTGCTTAGTTCTGACTGGAGGCAAAGGGTGAAATAGGTAACTAAGATGCTGGAGCATCTGGTACCGCCTAAGACTTTGAAAGATAATTACCAGAGGAGAACTTACAACACTGTAAAAAGGAGGAGTAGTATTATCTATGTATTATTGCAGAGATAAAGTTAACCTGGAACTGACACCTTCACACCAAGTCACTTTTTGAAGGGAGATTTAATCAAGCTAACTAGAAAGAAAGGAAGAAGAATAAGCCTGAAAGACAAGAGAAAGGATTAGTGGATTCTAATTTCAGAAATCTGCCTCCCTGCAATGAATGTGTAATTCAAAAAGACAAGGAACTAAAAAAAGTCTGCACTGGAAAAAAAATGAAGAAAACTATGGGTATTATCTCTCAGATCCTGCCCAATCAATTTAACTAGATCTCAGCCTTCCTAGAGACATCAAATTAAAATTTTTGACTTATTTGTTGCTGACAAGTTCCTTTTCTTTCCTGGGCTATTAGAAATCAATCCATGGCAGCAAATTCAGGAGAAAAAACTAGATGTAAAGCATGAATTTTTCTATTCATGGATTGATAGCATTTTTAAATACGCAAATTCTTCAGCTTACACATAGTGCAAGTGAAACTTGTTTATAAGGTTGATCTTCACCACTGTGAGACAAATCAAACACACCCTGATCTCTGCTGTTCTTGCTGAGCACACTTCCTTTTTCACTCTGAGTGCTTCCTGGTGTGATGCACATATCACCCATGGGAGATGACAGTTTAAAAAGGGATGTGATAGTGCCCCAAGCATAGAGACTTGGTGGGGGAGAGGCAAGCAAGCACCTAGAATGATTTGAGGGTCATCACTTAGCTGCCTGAGGGCATGTCTGCAGGAGGAGGGGGGAGAACAAACCACTGGCAGGCCTGGGCAGCCCCAGGGTGAGGGAGAAGGTAGCACCTGGGCAAGGTGGAGACTGCACAGCCAGCTAGGCATACAAACATGGACCTCTTCAGCTCAGCAGCTTAGGTGATAGGACTTGAAGGCCTGAAATTAATCCTTTCAGAGAGAGTTGCCTGTCAGAGTTTACGAAAATGGTTTCTTGTGTTTGGACCACATTTATGATCTTCCCCCAAGGATAAACCAGGCACAAAGCAGCCTTTCCCCCAGAACTTATGCAAACAAGGAACTAGTGCAACCACACTAATAGGAAGAGGTTTTTTGGGCAGATCCACAGGCAGGGCAGGCAGAAGAGCTGACAGAAGAAACTGAATGATGACAGAATATAATGCCTGCTGCCAACCCCTGGCATGTTAATTCCAGGTCATGAAAATCTTCCCTCAGACAGATCTAGAACATGGCACCTTTTCTGAAACAGGAGCAGAAGACTTTGTCCATAATCCTTGGGGTGAATTGTCACCTTGGTGCAGGTGCTGCTGCACAGAAATTGTGCTGACTTACAGAACCCTACCTGCCTGTCACCAGAGCTGTCATCACCTGCTTGCACTTCCAGTCATGTGCTCACTAATATAAACACTGTGTGTGGAACAGCTGGCCTGACACACAAGATCTGGGCTACATCCTGGGCTGCTCCAAGCTGCTCGACAAGCTAAAGACACGTGATCATGTGGAACCAATTTAGACTTCTGTTTCAACTGAGTTCTTCTGTGCACTTCAGCCCTTTCACTTCATCAGTTTATTACTGGTTTTATTCATCTTCTCCTGGCTTGTTCAAGCTCACTTTTCCTCCTTAAACAAATTTCCATGTCAAAGCTCTAAGCTTAAGAGAAGCTCTTCAGAGATTGGACATTTCATTTTGAACTGTGGAACATTTGTTTGCAATTTATGGTTATTATTAAATGGAAGGAGCTGATTCTTTCCCAGAAGTGAAGCAATTATATCAGTCAAAAAACACCACAAAGACCAATGTTTGTTAGTCAAAAATGAAAAGGAGGAGAGCTAACCACAAGGAAGACCGAGCAGACTGCCAAGTGCTTTTGGAGTACCAAGCATACATGTTAGATCAAAACATCCTCCCAAAACACAGTTCTGGAAACAAAAGGAGAAAAGCTTTCTGCATCTGTCCTACAGAAAAGCAGAATCCCAAACACAAAATACAGTATAAAATAAGCATCTCAGTAAAAACAAGACTAACTCTATGGATACTGGTCTTGTGTCATTGTGTAAAACACACTGTTAGCTGCAATTCTTCTGCAGGTCTCAAAAAGTCAGGAGCAGTACTGGAAATAACTCCTCCTACACACTGCTCAAAAAACAACCCCAAACACCTGGCAGAGAAAGCTCATTGATGGCAGAGCTGGAGCTCAAAGATGAGAACAGTGCATGCTGCTTTAGGTGATCTATCAGGATATTAGATCCCAGAGCAGAATTTCTACACAGCACCACATTATAAAGAAATAGTCTTGCCTGGAGATATTTGCACTTGACATCTCTGAGCTGCTCTTTATACCTCTTACTTTGTATTTCCCCTCAGTTTTCTAAACTGATATATACTTTATAAAGCAATGAGATGTTCCTACCAATATTGGGATGCTTCAAGAGGCGACAGATTCTAGCTTCTCTTTCCAGTTTCTGGTGATCTGCAATAAAGGAAAGCAAAACAGTTGCTTTTAGTAAAAAGATTAACATAGTTCAGTGTATTTGCTTTAGAGAAGCAAAAAACCCCTCAAACATCATCTAATGTGATCTTTAAAAATATCTCCTTTATTTAGGTCCATTAAGATTTTGCATTCAAACTGCAATACTGGATTAGGTTACTGCATCCAACCACTTTGATGGGTAACCACAGACAGTTCCATTAAAAAAAAAATCAAGCCACTGATTTATTGTGGACAACAGGAAACATTCATGCAGTGACCTACAGTTATCAGGCAATAACCCACATTACACCATCACTCAAAACAAGGAGTCCTTGCACCTCTAGCAGTGGCTGAGGCCCTACCTGTTGGCCGCTGCAATGCCACCTAGAGCAGCAGGTACCTGCTGGAGGCACCACATGCTCCCACCGCAACACGATGCTGCAGGGACACCAAGGAATGCCCAGTAACTAATGACCAGCAGTTAGGGTGTTCCCAGCAGGGCTCAGCTCTCTCTTAGGCTGATTACTCATTAACCTGAAGCTGCCCTGAACAGGAAGCTCCAGGTGTCCCATCTGTTGGCTCCTCCTCTCTTGGCCTTTTGATTCCTTCTAACCCTCAGGTAGAGCAGCAGGATGGAGCTCTCACCCAGGCCCTGAGAGGGCACTGCTGGAGATAAAATACTACTACTTCAAGGGTTGGTTTACTACAATATGGATCACAAATTTCCCCCTCCAAAAATAGAAAAAATAACCTCTAAGCCTTAAATGAAACAATCATGTGTCACAGTAATTGCATGGGAAGGTTAGTTCTGAAAATACTAAGGAATGAACAAGTTTAGAAAAAGTTGCTATGGATGAAAATTCTTAAGAGTCAATAATTTATTATCAGATGTTAAAAGAAAATTGAAAAGTTCAATCCTTACTGCAGTGTCCAAAGAGTTAGATATGTAGGTTTGAAAGAATAGATTTAAAACAAAACAGACAAAGCAAACACCATCTCTAAAATGCTTAGCACGTCCAGTTTGTAAAATGCCTATTAAATCTACAGGGGAAAAAAAAGCAAGCAAGAAAATTTCTTTCCTTTTTCTGTAATTTGTACTTTCCAATGCTTTCAGACAACTCTAACAATAAGAACAACTGAATCAATTGTATATGTGCTAACAGTTCAGAGTATTTCACACTGTTTTAAGAACTGGGGTAGTTCTTGAGCTATCACCACTGGCCAACTGACCCAGCAGAGTTCTCCATGAGGCCTCAGAGCCTGCACCACTTTCATGAGAAAATTTGCCAGCTTAACCCTCTTCCACATTTAATTTAACTAATAAACAACTACATTTCAGAAGTTCAAAATATTAAAAATAAAGAAATTAAAAATCTGCAAGATGAGCTTAAAGTTCTTTTTTTAAACTTAAGCTCTTCCACTGAGGTTTTATGTTAAGATTTTTAAGTTCAGTTGCAGCGAGTTTGAAACATAAGCACAGACATATACAGTTACAGCACCTCAGTGTCCACCAGCTCTGGCTGTAACTTAATCGTGGGCTGACCACTTGCCACATTACACAGAGAGAGGATGGAAAGGCAAACTGAACTCAGCTGGGCTTAGAAGAAAGATGAAAATGTGAACAGTGCCCCAGGGGAAACAAACAATCAGGGGACTATTGGTCATTTGCCATGAGGTGTATCTCTGGTGCACTCCCAGCTCTGCTTTCAAGTGCTGCTCCAGACTACCTCCATCTATAGCTGCAGGATCAGCCAGCAGAGCCATAGACCTCAAAGGTATCTGAGAGTCTTCTATGAAGTGCTAAATACATCCTATGTCGGCTCTTCAGGAATAACACAGGGACATTGAAGGAATTCATCTGCAGTTTTGAATATAAGGTATAAACATCTGCAATTTCTTTGCTGTTAATTGTTCTGCCGTAGCTTCTGAACTGACAATGTATATGATTCATATCTCACACACACTAAACATTTTCATTGGTCATTTAAGTGTTTTCATAGAATTACAGAATGGTTTGGGTTGGAAGACACCTCAAAGACTATATAGTTCCACCCCCTCCCATGGGCAGGGACACCTTCCACTAGCTCAGGTTGCTCTAAGCCCCTCCCAACCGGGCCTGGAACACTCCCAGGGATGGAGCAGCCACAGCTTCTCTTGGTAACCTGTGCCAGTGCCTCAGCACCTCACAGAGAAGAATTTCTTCCCAATGTCCAATCTAACCCTGTCCTCTGCCACTTGAAAGCCAATCCCCCTTGTCCTGGCACCCTGTGATGGGACGTTACCATGAAGTGTCATCACTCTCATACATCACACCCCACCTGAGAACCTCTGAACCTACAGAGCAGGCAGGTACCACCTGAGTAAGGCAATCTGAAGCACTAACCCAATACAAAGCATGATAGACATGATACAACTGTTCTTCCTGCTCCCATGGACAGACAGTAAATTAAACAAGAGAAAAAAAAAGAGACAAGCAAATGTCACTTCACAACTTACTAGGTGAAGTAAACTCTCAGCTGACAGAGGATAAACTAGATGGAGCTCTCATTTAACTGAGAACAACTTATCAAGTCTAAACCTGCAAGATTCTGGCAGCCTTGGGCTCCAATGACATCACTGAGATTTAGGCATCAACTGCATAAACCATCAAGGGTATCTGCACATGTTCATGTACTGAAATACTGAGTACTGAGTACTGACATGACACCCACTGTAACTGCACAATGTACTTCATTTATGCAACTGCAGAAACCCTTCTTATGTATGAACTTCTTATTGCTAACTCAGATGTTTCAGCTAGGACATTTCTCTGCAAAAAATACATTTCCCACATAAATTAACATATTTTCTTATATTCTGTATTTTCTTAGAGACACTGTAAGATCTACGAGTTCAAAGCACCCAGTGAATACGATCCTTACTCACACTTTCAGCTTCTGTGTCACAGCAAGGACATGCCCCACATGTCATGTGGCCACAACACCCAGTCAGAGGTGGCTGTGCCTGTACAAACTGCTCCAGGCTGTGCCATAAAACTAGAGAGTAACCGACGATCACATTCTAGCAAAAGAGTAATAGTACACCGTGCTGAGATTTATGTTCAGCTCTCATTTACAGACATGACAGTGGGCTCAGATAACAAACACTGGGGCTGGACAGTTGCAGGTATGAAGAGAGGCTCAACTGCTACTGCATGATTTAAGAGCAATAACTGTATTGATTTAACAGCCATGCCTGATATTTGTTGCAAGTCACAATGAAAACATGTTACTCAGACATGCTGCTGGATGTGCTGCAGTGTATGAAGGTTACATCATTATTATTACTGACTGCATTGCAATATTCCCAGATTTTCACTCCAAACTGAACCAGTTTATTGACAGGTGCCAATTAGGCGTTCTCTGGTGTCATGTAAATTAGAATGATGAGCTCTTATTCATTTGCTTGTGCCACAGTAACTGCTATTGTACCTGCTACAGAAGGCAATGCTCAGTGAATGGGAGGTGCCAAGAGCCGGCAGAAAGAGCATTCAACACTCCCTGAGTCAGGGATTTCAGTGAACATTAAGGTCCAGAAGATGATAGTTGCACTTCCAAGGAAATAAAGTAATCCTTAGCATTGGGAGAGGAGTATCAGAAACCTTCTGAGTAAGTCGTTAGTGGGGGGAAGCAAATGCAAACTGAATTTTGCATGGTACCCAAAAGACCACTCTCCTTTAAAGCCTGCACATTTCTTCTCTGGGTTTCAGGAAATCCTGTGTTCCTTCCTCTCTCCACTCAGCTTATTTACAAGTACATGCAACTGCAAATGCTGGGCATAAATATCTATTTCTGTTACCCTGTTTTCTGCCAGGTCTCAGTTACTGGTGATCTAAAGGTGAATGTCAAAGGGCAGGTCACACCGAAATACTCCAAGCACTCAGCTCCCAAACATCCCAAGTGTAAGGTGTGCCACTGCTCCGAGTTCATTGGGAAAGAAGTGTCCTGCCCTGACGGGTACAGCCAGAGACAACACCTAGCAGGCAGCAAAACCCCACAAATCCTCAGAAAGTCTGTGACAGCGTCTGGTATAAAATGTTTGTCTTACAACAGTATCAGAGGAAAAGCTCTAGAAGAAATAAGCTCAAGAATAGGTCACTTATTAAATTCCAAAAGTTAAATTCTCTCTGTTTTGACAGCATATAATTCATCAGCTAAAACCGTGTTCACCTACCAGTACAAAACAGGAAAAATGATTACCAGGAAGAGGGAGCCAAGTTTTACAGCCACACATATAATAAAAAGGGAACACACAATTACATTTCTGTACTTGCTTCCTCTGTTCTCTTTTAATTCCCTGGACTCAATTGCAAACAGGTCTCCTCCCCGGCTGCATAAGGAACTAATTAAATGAAAAATACAAATAAGCTCAAAAAGCAAATGCAGGAGAAGGAATGCTCTATAAATTCTGGATCATTTTATGAAAGCAAGTCTCCGTTTGTGAGCCAAGGCCTCTGCCACAGCAACAGCCTCTTAGCAGGACAGGGAGAAGATCACTGCTGTGAACCACTGATAGCAGCAGAAGGAAGGCAGCAATGAGAATAATAGGGTTTTATTAAAGCAAAAAACCTTGTAGCCACCTGCAAATAACTTTAATGTGACATGGAGACAAGAAAAAGAAGGGGAAAAAAAAGATCTAATGCACTGAACCATGAAAAATTCAGCCTTTACAGTAACTAACGAAATTCTGTGACACCCAGAACAGACAGAATAGGAATGTGTAAAATCTCACAGACTGTACAAAGGTAAAAACTTGAACTCATCTGCATTCCTTTGGCAATATCCTAATAGGCAAAGAAAGTAACTAATTGTTTCGGTGGTATCAATATTTGCTTTCTTACAAAAACTTACACCCACAGACTATAAACATTTCTTGGATTACATCAGATTTTATAATTAAAGAAGTATAGAATTAATGTCTTGAGCATAAATCTCTTCAACTGAAGTGCCATGATTCTTAACCCAATGTGCTGATCCTGCACAAGCACCCAAATTGAGGTTATGACCATGGCAGAAATGTCTACCCCTCACCACCCATAAACAGAGTTATCGGAAATGCAAACCTATCCGAAGCAGAGAGCCTAAAAATTATCTGTATTCACTTTTACCTTACTTTTTATGATGTTATCTTATTATTAGAGTTTGCAGCCCACAGTGAACAATGTAAGTGCATGTGCCCAGTGCCCCATTCATTGTCTGTACATTTGCTTTTTGCCCCAGCATTGACTGGACAGATTATTACTCAGTGCGAGGTCATGCATATTTTATCACTTCTAATCTTTCTGAGGATGGTCTCTACAAGCTGCTTCCTACTCCCTGCAGCACAGTCCAGCACTTTTCAGTCTTTCTACCTTTTTCTTTAGACAGCTAAATGAGAAAACAAGGAGCTCTGACTTGCAAGAGGCTCTTCAGATCACAGTGCAGCATCCCTTAAAGCCTGTCCCAGACCACCTTGGTCCTGTTACATTGTGCCATGGAAATAAGAAAACGACAGCAGCATTCTGACAATGGGATGCGCTAGGACACAGCTGGATTTTCTTTCTATTATTAGTTCAACTAAGAAAAGATTTTCTTTTGCTCACCCTCCTTCACAGAAAAACAAAGCTTCCATTAAAAGGAGACCCTGTGATGTATTAAAATCTCTCTTCCCTTCATGCTTCTTTTGCTTCTATTAGACTTTAAAACTTTCTTGTGGCAGGATGTAACCTCTGGGCACCTAAGATCTCACCAGAATAAGCTCTTCTATCTTAACAAGAGAGATCAACAGGCTGTTCCCTGAGACAAAAGGTGTTTAAGGTCTTTGAACCAAGGGTCAGAGAGCTTTGAGCCTGCTAAGGAGATGAAGCCCTTCCCTAGAAACTTAAGTCCTGCTCCACATAATTTCTAGGCAGCTCAGGGGCCAGGGAGAACCAAACCACCCCAACCTTTGAGGAGTTTCTGGGGTGTGGAGAGAGATATCAAACATCAGGGTAATAGTTAGGCAGGTAACTGCTGAATGGGAGTTCTCATGGGCACAACCTGAGGTCAGTCATAACACCTTATGTCAGATCTGACCCTTATTCACTACATCCAGGACATGTGCAAGATTAAGGGTTTAGAACTGAAAACAGCAGGTCTGTGCACGTTTCTGAGGAACTAAACTTTTTCTCTGTGCTCCTCTATCACAGGAGTGCTAGAACTGTTTGAAGCCATGCGAGGAAGGGAGGAACATAAGTGGGTTGACTCTCCCTACTGCCTTAGGGAGAGTCATTCATATGTGTTCTACACCAGGGACACAGCTCTGTAGGGTCTCCTGCTCCAGAACACAACCACACCTAGAGCTGCAACAGACTAACAGGCAGAGGAGCTTCCTGATGGGAACACAGATTGTCCAAACAAACTTTGCCCTCTCACTGGGGAGGAATAGAAAGGACTGGCTGGAAACAGTAGTTTCCAATGTTGCTACAATGTAGTGGCACAGATGAAGCTAATGAAACTCTCCCTTGAGAACTAAATGTGCTGCTTGTAGCAAAAATATGTAAAGCTAAAAGGTTAAGACTATGATGAACCCTTCCATGTGTGCAGATTCAAGGCAAAAAAAAAACAACACCCAAACCCACAGAGCTGCAAAATTTTCTAGGGGGGTGGAAAAGAGGCGTCAAAGAATTTACATTTCAGTACTACCAAAATGTCAAACGTGAAGTTTTGGTGACTGAAACTCCATCCATATTCTTTCCACATATTTTTCCCTGGCAGTTCTGCAAACCCATCTTTGTAACTCAGTGGGGGAGAGACAGGCTAACAGAACAAAAAGCTTCCCCCATCACCACCCTGACTTTGTCAACTCCACTGACAACTGCATAGAGCACAACAAACTGTTCTGGGTCTTCTGGAATGTAAATGTTTGTGGCTTAAGGGTATGCTGTGTATAGGAACAGTGCTGCAACAGAGACTTGCTTTAGGTCCAGGAATGTGGTTTATACACAACTTAACTGCACCAAATGCATTTTCTGAACTCTCTCTGAGGAAGCATCAGGGCTCTGGAAACGGTCCAGTTCTATTTCTTAGACCTGACCATTTCTGTAGGTTGAAGTCATTAATGGGTGTCCTGGTTTCAGCTAGGCTAATTTTCTTCCAGTCACTGGTATAGTGCTGTGTTTTGGATTCAGGATGAGAATAATGTTGATACCATACTGATGTTTTAGATGTTGCTAAGCAGTGTTTGCACTAAGCCAGCCCCTCACACCACCCCAGCAGGGAGCAGGCTGAGGGGGACACAAGGAGCTGGGAGAGGACACACCCAGACAGATGACCTAGACTAGCCCAAAGGATATTTCATACTCTATGACATCATGCTCAAGATAAATATACAAGGTAAAAATATAGATAGCTTGACTTCAGCATGGCTTTTGACACTGTCTGCCATAACATTCTCAGAGGTAAGCCCAGGAAGTGAAGGTGGGATGTGTGGCCAGTGAGGTGGTTTGGGAACTGGGTGAAGGGCAGAACTGAGAGCATTGGCACCAGCAGAGCAGAGTTTGGCTGGAGGTCTGGAGATAAACCTGTTCCCCAGGGACCAGTGCTGGGTCCGGTCTTGTTCAGCTGATTCATTAATGACCAGGGTGAGGGGACGGAGCACAACCCTCAGCATGTTTGCTGCTGATACCAAACTAGGAGGAGTGGCTGACACACCAACAGGCTGTGCTGCCATTCAACAGACCTGGATAGGCTGGAGAGGAACCTAAGAAAGTTCCACAAAAGCAAGTGCAGAGTCCTGCACCTCAGGAGGAATCATCCCATGCACCTGTACAGGCTGGGTCCAGCAGGTGCAGTGCTCAGCCCAATTCTGGGCTCCTCAGTTCATGCAAGGCAAAGAGCTACTGGAAAGGGTCCAGCACAGGCCACAGAGATGATGAGATGACTGGAGTGTCTCTCTTTTGAGAAAAGGCTGAGGGAGCTGGGCCTCCTTAGCCTGGAGAAGAAATGGCTGAGAGGACATCTTATCAATACACACAAACATCTCAAGGGTGGGTGTCAAGAGGATGGAGCCAGACTCTTCTCAGTGGTACCCAGTGACAGGACCAACCGGAACACAGGAAGCTTGACCTGAATATGAGTAAAAACTTCTTTATGGTGAGGCTAGAACAGGGGGCCCAGAGTAGCTGTTGAGACTCCTTCTCTGGAGATATTCAGCACCTATTGGGATGTGATCCTGTGCAACCTGTTCCAGGTGAACCTGCTTCAGCAGGGACTTGGGCTATATGACCTCCAGAGGCCCCTTCCAACTCCAAACATTGTGATAAACTTGAAACTGGGGGCTGCTGCTCAGGAACTGGGTGGGCTCTAGCTAGTGGGCAGTGAGCAATTGCATCGTGCATCACTTGGTTTATATTTTCAAATTCTTTTATCATCATCATCATCCATATTATTATTTCCCCATCCTTTTCTGCCCTATTTAACTGTGTTAATCTCAACCCACGAGTTTTAATTTTATTTCTTCCGATTCTCTCCCCCATCCCACTGCAGGGTGTGGGAGGAGTGAGTAAGTGAGGCTGTGTGGTGTTAGCTGCCTGCTGGGTTAAACCATGACAGTAGGGGCCAACAGGATTACTAAGCCCCTGACTGAGCTGGTTCTTATGAAAGATGATTTATAGACCTCGAGCAATTTGCAACCCATTCATTTTCAGCCTGTAGGATAAAACAAGAACACATTTATTCACGTCACAGTACATCATAGAGTCCCTTTGAATATTCCATTACTGAGTGCACGCTACAGCAAATGCTCAGAGATAAACCTCATCCCCTCTACTATTCTTAGGGTAAATGCTAAGGAATATAGTCCTTTAATTCCTAAAAGCACTTTTTCAAAGTGAATGTTCTAGCATTCACTACCTGCTCCTGGGGAGATATTTGGAGAGTCTTTACTTATTCCTCTCTTTCCAGTATTTATAGCTCAGAAAGTGGGACAATGTAATAATAAACAATCACAGCCACTGCGAGTACTCATCTGACCCACCCTCCTAATGTTTCCTGAGCAGCATCACATGCCAGGTGCTCATTGTTATAAAGACATCTTTTCCATGGATACCCAGGTCCGTAATGGGTAGGAGTATGCAACAACAACAGCACAGCCAATTCTTTTATTAGGCCATTGGTCAAAAGCATCAGCAGAGCAGAAATCAGGGCACGGAGTGTGCCTGCAGTTATTGCTGCGGCTGTGTCCGCACACACACTGCTCTTCGATCAGCTGCTGAATATCAAGGGAAAGCAAAATATATTAACCCAAGATGCTTTGTAAAATAATAACTTAAACCCACACCTGTAGAGCTTCAAATTCTGCCCCAGGGCATTAGGAAAACAAAAGGCACATTTGTGCTCAGCTGTGGAGGAGGCTAACAATAGCAGTTCTCAGCTGGCTGATGCTCCTGCAGGGCTTTTTTCCATTTCCCTCCCACTTTCTGTGTTAATATTTTACCATTCATAGGGGGTGCAAAAGTGATAAATAGACAGAGAGGCTTCATTCCTGTATACAAATCACAGATTACAGAGGCAGAGATGGTGCAAGTGTCTTCAGGCTACTTAATCACGACACTTGAGCCCTGATTCCTATGGCACCTTTGGCCAAAGATGCAGGATATTCCTGTGTTTCTAATGTTTCCAGCAGCACTGTTGAAACTGAGGAGTATGTGACTTCAAGTGAAGTGACTAAAGGAGTAAACACTGTGCCATTATGTATGTCACATAGAGGTGACATTAATAGCAGAGCACTGAGCCCACATGATTTTACTTTTTCACATGATTTGTGTTTTGTGATGTCCATAATGAACAGACAGAAGAGACCAGCAATTTGAAAACAATGTAAATTGGGTTTCACTCCTGTTGGGAACCTTTAAACACTTCCTAAAAGCACATGCTCACATGGTGCTGAGTCCAAGCTAATAAATCTCATTTTTCACCTTTTTGTACTCTAATTTGCTGTGGATAGAAACAGCCAGTTCTCTTGTCCGAGAAAAGTGACTCAGAAAAGCAAGAAAAGTATTAGTAAAATTCTAAAACTGCTGCACTGTCCCAGGAAGCCACATGGGCACAAGTTCAACAACAGTCCCTAAAGCACAAAAAGTAATTATTGTTTATATGCATTTTGCCTATTGCTGAGTTAAATACCCTCATCAGGTTAGAGGAGATAAATCTCCACTTTCTCAAATTCTATAAATATATATGTATATTAATTGATATTTTCTAGACAAAATATATACACAATTATATACAGGAGTTTTATAGCTATTAGATAAAGAGCACATCAACAGACACTGAGTGAGGTGCTGCAAAGCTCTCCAGTGCCAAAGCAAACAGCAAGGCCCTGAGAGCCAGAAGTGCTAGTTTGATCACCTTGTCACCTACATCTGTTTGCCAACCAACCTGCAGCTGACATTTAACTCTGTGTACCCTCTGTCCCATCTGCTCTTCTCTTTGTCATCTTGCTTATCCTGCTCTTCTGTCCAGGGCTGCACCTTGTACCACTACACTAATGCATCTTCATGCAAGTCTTACCTCTGCCTTGAAAATAAACTCTGAATGCACTTTTCATCCTGAATCTTCCTTTTGCTGCCCCTTTCTGTCCTGACAGCAATGGATTTTCTTTTGTGATTCAAATATACTAATTCATACAGCTGATGGGAAGACAGATCTTCCCAAACATTCTCCTTCCATCCCTAAACAAATCAATGTTCCTCATTGGCATGAGGAACTTCACTGCCCTCCTTTCATTTTTGGGTCTCAGTTTTAGGCTGCAAGCCCTCTACCTCTATTTTTAATGCTGCTGATCAACATGACTGCATCCAGTATTGCTTATATTGTTCTGTTTTTTATTTTCTGCTGGTTTGCTTAAGTTTTTTAGATTTCTCAGCCATGATTCATGTTTGAGTAGCTCTGACATCTAACATGATGAGTTCTATTCCAGAAGCAGCATGCTTACTCCAGTTGCTCTCAGCAGGAGCTACAGCAGAGCACACATATGAGCAGACCAGAAGCACTAACACTACTTTAAATGCACTTTGGCCAAAGGGCAGCTCCCATTTTCCAGACATTAGAGGAATATGTACCACCTTTTTGCATTGTGCCATCTGACAGCTGTGGAGAATGAGATTAAAGGAGACCAATTTGAAGACAACTCTAAAAGCCTCAAATTACCTTCTGAAACTAGTAGTGAAATATTTTGCAATTACAAAGTGCTGCTGAATCAGCACTTTATTTCCATGAAGCATCGATCTGAAGGCCTTCCTACATGTCCCCTCACACTAATAGGTGTGCAATCTATGTGATGCATTCCAAACAATCAGCAATTCCATGCCCTGACTCACTCAGCACTACCTGAAGAGCAGAGGCATGTGCAGCCCATGGACACAACACTTCATCCACACAGGGACACTTGGAATTTGGTGAGCAGCTTCATGACTGGTTATTTGTGAATGGAACCTGACAAATTCACCCCATCTGTATAACAAAGCCTTCTGGTCCCTGGGCCACATCACATACACAAGCTGTATTTTCTAGTCCTGTGTTCCAACGGGTCAGTACAAAGTCAGTCAACAAAACACTACATCCATGTGTCCTTCTCCCATGTATTTTCACATACCCTGATTATGACATCAACACTGAACATGAGTGCTATATAGGTGGTCCTGAACAAATAGCTCTGAACCATAACCAGGGAAATATCTTTCTGTTTCTTAACTCATTTCCTGCAGAAAGCCACAGTAAGCTTGCATGAACAACAGTATTTGGAGAAAAAAGGCTTAGGGATTGAAAGTTCGTTCAGAAAAATACGTCCTATATGAGATGCCTGAAATCTGAGGCACTGACTCCTCACTAACGAGCACCAAAGCCTCTGCAGGCCCTCAAATACATCACTGGAGAGGGATGGGCTGCAGGACATACCAGACTGACTTGCTGACCTCCAGTCCTACAGAGCCCATCTTAAACCCATTAAACTCCAAACAGATTTTTGCTTGACAACTAAAACTGAAGGCACTTCAAGTGTCTATGGTTCTGAAGTACTGCTATGAGACATACATCAGAAATACTAATTTTCCTTCTAAATATTGCTTTAAAAATATTGTCTTATAGCAAAGTAGCTTACTATAAAGCCAAAACTCACTGTCACCTACAGCAATATGCAAACTATAGTAGCAACTGATTTGAAGTTGAAATAAATCCTAATGTACTGACTGACAGTAGCTAATGTCAATAGAAATGAGCAATCACTGCCTGTAAGACTGGTACCAAGTCACGGTCTGGGACAGACAGAAGTCACTGATTTTGAAGCTGCTGCAAAGAGCCTATTCTGAACTCTGACTCCAAGTCCTTCACTTTGGCAATGTTTATTTTTAGAAAGCATATCAATGATCACCATCTTTTGCCTTGATGTCATTTCTAGAACAAGATGCTGCATTCGTTGTTTGGGAGGGAGAAACCTGTTTACTTTTTAAGCAGAAGGTGACCAGTGAGGATGATCAGTTCGCTGACAGCTTACGGATGAGAGAGTATTCCCTATTTAATAGAAAGGGAAATTCCATTGTGCAGGAAAGGTCAGCAACTTTTATTTCTAATATTTCCTGTACTCACTGGTACTCTAAAACTAAACATTACACATGACTTATTCTACCAGAGACTAAGGGCTACTTTTATGCAAATCTACTTGAAATCACTGACATTTATCTTAATAAAAGCTCATGGACTTTAACCCCCTAGGAGGAAACAACTGTAGAACTAGAATCAAGTCCAAATAGAACAAAAACAATGGTTTGGCAACTACCATTATGTCTCAGAGGAAATTTAAGCAGCACATCAAAGCCAAAGCTTTTCATAACAAAAAAGAAACACTAAGAATACATAAGCACATGCCTACAGGAATATATCTTCAAAAATAACAGTAGGGCTGTACTAGTATTATAGGACTAAAGATAGTATTGCAGCAATAAAAGTATCCTAATGGCTAAACCTCAGTCTTTACCAAGTAGTAGGTTATAAGTTAAAGTCAGTATTTATTTCTATGTGGCCCATAAAAAGCTAAGTGTAAAAAGAATAACTTCAAGAAGGAGCTCTACATTAAGCAGTAATTTGATTGTCTTCCGTCCATTAACCTGTTTTAAAACAAAGCAGTAAGTTATGACTAACCCACTGTATTAATGTTTTTCTGCTCTGCCAAGTTGCTATGTCTTTGCTCAGAATAACAACAAATCTCCTCCTCAAATACCATGTGCACGAATAGCTTTCAACCATATCAAGCTTTATATTACAGCAATCTTTGATACCAGGATGCTGAAGCCATGACCTCCAAGCTGCACAAATAAGGCCTTTTTCTGAAAGAGGATTGTCTTGCTATATTTTTAGAAGCACTTTTTTGTAACTAAATTCAATCACTTTGTAAAACCAATTTTTGAAAGAAAAATTACTAGTCTCACAAACACATACTGCTAAAAGATAGCACCCTAAAGGAATATTTTCAGCAAAACATAAATCTGAGAGGAGAGCTGATGTCCAAGTGGAAACCAGTAACAAGCAGTGTTCCTTCAGGGTCAGTAGAATTGGTGCTATTTGACATAGACAGTAAGACTGAATTTTCAAATCAAAGTGGGATGGACTTTGCAAGTTTGCCAAGCCCACCAAGCTGTGTGGTGTGGTTGACACACAGGAAGGAAGGGATGCTGCCTAAAGGACCGTGACAGGCTGGAGAGGTGGGCCTTGTGAACCTCCTGAAGGTTTAACAAGGCCAAATGCAAGGTGCTGCACCCGGGTCAGAGCAATCCCAAGCACAAGTACAGGCTGGTGGAGAACAGATTGAGAGCAGCCCTGAAGAGAAGGATTTGGGGTCAGCAGAACAAGGGAGGCAATTCTTCCCTACTACTCCACTCCCAGGAGACCCCAGCTGCAGTACTGTGTCCAGCTCTGGGGTCCCCAAAATGAGAAGGATGTGGACCTGCTGGAGAGAGTCCAGAGGAGGCCATGAAGATGCTCATAGGGGTGGAGCATCTCTTCTATAAGGACAGGATGAAAGAGTAAAGGTTGTTCAGCCTGGAGAAGAGAAGGATTTGGGGAGCACTGAGAGCACCTTCCAGTACCTAAAGGGGCCTACAAAAAAGCCAGAGAGGAACTTGTGGTGATGGCATGTAGTGACAGGACAAGAGGGAATGGCTTCAAACTAACAGAGGGGTAGACTAGATACAAGAACAAAAGGCTTCACTGTGAGAGTGATGAAGCACTGGCACAGGTTGTCCAGAGCAGCTGTGGCTGCTCCATCCCTGGGAGTGTTCCAGGCCAGGTTGGATGGGGCTTGGAGCAACCTGGGCTAGTGGAAGGTGTCCCTGTCATGGCAGGGGGGGGGAGCTAGATGATCTTCAAGGCCTTTTTCAACCCAAACCATTTCTGGGGTGCTTTTTTTATCTCCTAAATCCTAAGGCATCTTATTTCAGTAAGACATGCCTGAATAGCTTGTCTGATCAACTGCCGCATCACTTCTGTTCTGCAGAGAGTGAGTGAAGATGCTCTCAGGTAAAAGTCTGAGGATTTTTTTCCTTTTAATTAATACCCAGAGTGAATAAACAGGATTTTTTTTTTAAAATAGCCACAACTGAAGTTCAAGCAAGCATTAACAGGTATTTCAACTTTTGCTTTTGACAAATTTGAGGGGTTTATAGTGCAAACAAGCTCTCTCCATTAAATGTCTGCACTCCTTAGCTCCTGCACCCTGTGCAGATATGTTACATCCAGATAATGTATGATCTAATCAAAGGATATGATGATCAAAAGGGCATATAAGATAACAAAGCAAGTGTATGTGGAATCCCTGTATGAAATTAAGCAGGAAGCTCCTAGAGACAGACTGTCCTCCTTCATGGTCTTGGTTGCACAAAACCTGCCTAAAGGGATTTAAGCTTTTCCTCACTATTAAGGGAACTCACACTTATGTATTTGCACATGTAGTGTTAGTTCCCAAGGTGCTGGCCTAGCTACTGAGCTTCTTGGGGAACACTACAGAACTGGGTTCTCTCTTTTGGCAAAATGCACAGGGCAAGGAAATCATTCCATGGCTCAGGAAAATAAAAGGATCCCAGACTAGGTGGAGCATGAGGGAGAACCAGAACTGTAAGGAAGTGCTATCAAAAGAAGAAAGAGCTAATAATCCCCTTATGTAAAACAACACTTGGTGCATTTCAGTTTCTCATGGTGTCTGGTTCATCCCTGGTACTACTTCAAGATCATTAAAGATGCGACCAATCTTTTAAACCCACATGTTTTCAGGGGTATAACAAACCCAGTCAATAGCCCATTTGAGATAATTCATGTTTGTCTCTCATTTCTGTAAACAAAGAGCCCAGGAACGATATTCTGATATTCCAGATACTCCAAATTCTGGCACAGTGACTAATATTAGCTACCTGAAAGGTTCAGAAAGGAATATTTTAACTGGCAATCATTGCACAGCAATTTATTGATGTTACAAAAGAAAATAAGAGAGTTATCAATATTAATTGGGAAATTATTGAACTGTTCAAAATATCCATGTTGTCACTTGAAGATAGGAATTTTATCCCTCTAATCAGAGTTGGTATGTTAGAGGTGCTCTATTGCCAAACCTCCATCACTAATGCAAGTATAGTTTGAAAAACCACAGCACAGGGCTCTGGCAGGAAAAAGCTAATATCCATGACCACCTACCACTTCCCCCCAAAAAAGCAGCCCAAACCACACCTAAACTACAAGAATAAAATGCAATTCAGAGTCAAAAGGAAGAAGTTCAATTTACTCTACAGAAAACCTCTCAACTAGAGAGAGAGCTTATTTCCAACAAAGCAACCCTGCATTTTGTTCAATTCATGCTCCCTCTAAGTATCAACCTCTGGTATTGCCACTTTTTTTCTAGAATCTGCTGAAGAGATGAAAAAGTTACCTATCAGTACTATTAAGCAGCCACACTTACTGTGGTTTCCATGGTACAGCTGAATATTCTACTTGCCATATACACTTTTCCACTAACTTACTTAAACTACTGTAGAAAAAGCCTTTCTCTTCTATGAAACTGAGACGGAACTGGAGGAGAGAAATAACCCAGCCTCCAGTTGTGTTACTTAATTAAAACTGCCACTTCTAATTAAATTGCTGGCAAAGCACTGGGGAAATAGTACCACTGCTATACCAAACTCATAAAACAGAAATGCATTACTCACACACTGTATTTGCCCACAGTCCTTTCAGCCAATTCCAAGAGCTCACAGCCAGTGTGTGTACTGAAAAGCACTGGGAGATGGAAAGGCTTTGTAGTTCAGCACAGAACAAGGGCCACAGCACTTTCTCTTCTGCTAAAATACCCACCAGAACTGACACAGAAAGCTCTGATAACACACAAAAGCAAATCTCAGCTTCTTCCCAGTGCAGCTCATCAGTTTGTTGTGAGGGCGACTGAGCACTGACCCAGGTTGTCCAGGTAGGAAGGTTATGGATTGTCCATCCTTGGAGCTGCTTTGAACATGGTCCTGGGCTGCCTGCTGGGAGTGACTCTACTTCAGCAGAGAACCTCCAGAGGTGCCTTCCAGCCTCAGTGATCTTGTGAGCCCTCAGTGCGAGGAAAGCCAAAATGCTGGATGTCCCACACCAGCTGCCACAGACATTTGGCTACAGTGTCTTCACACACAAGTGTCTCAAATGAAGATCACGATCCTCATTCCTTGAGCAAACAGTTGCAGGCATTTGCCAGAGGGGGTTCCAAATTCTAGACTGGTGTTAAACCAAATACTTCAATACCCATTTCCAAAGAGAATTACCCATTTCATGCCACCACAGGAACCGGTAGGCACACATGCATTCCTAAAACCCTTGCACCTCCTGGTACATCAAGATTCCACATGTGCAACCAAGTAGATGTTTCCCATGTAAAGAGTGCAACAAAGTTTGCTGCTTAGGTAATTGTTATTTTATTAGCAACACCCTGACTAATCTGCCATGAACTTCCTGCTCTGAGGTAGCCAAACGAATTGTAGCCACTCCACACCTTTACACATTGTGTGCCATGTTCTGATTGCTCAGGTAACTGCGCGTGAATGTTAGCATCTGTTTGCTATGTGTCCGTTGTGGCGACAACCTCAGTGTCAAGGACATCATTCCCCAGACTAGGTGTGGATAGATGTTGATTTCTGGCTCTTAATGTTGCAACTGCTGGATAAAACACGCAATGATGTCTACCACAAACACAGCTGACCAGATTTGTTCTGCAATCTGCCCCTTTCTGCTCCTCAGGCAACTTGAACTTCTGCATGAGTAGGACAAACTCCCCGAGGCTGTGCAGCAGCACTGAGTGACTGTGCCATGGAAAACATTACTCTCAATTGCCTAACTTTCACATTCTTACAGTCTGATTCATAAACTGTATTCCTGCACAACTGTGGGCAAGGTTATTATGCATCATGTGTGAACACGGTCGCCTCCAGCCTTCATCCACACAGCTCCCACACATGCAACACTGCAGATAAAACCTCTGCTGTAGGTGAATACCACCTTGTCTAGCACCAACCATGGTCTGGAAGTGAGACAGCACCAAAACCTTGAGTACCACTGGAAATATCAGCAGCACAATTACCTCTGTCACAATGTCCACTGTCAACTCCACATTCCTGAATTTAACACTTGACAAAAGGTAGATTTTTTTTCTTTTTTAATAAATTAAGAATTTAGAGGAGCTCTTAGCAGAAAAGAGTTAACAGGCACCTCCGTAATGAAAGCCAGAAACTCGCACCCTTCCTTGGCAGAGGGCCAGGCCCTGTAGTCATTACTCCAGGAGAACTCTCGCGGATGGAACTGCTCCATGGCACGCAAATTATGACTCATGCTACAAAAACTTGGCTCCTGGAGTCGTTTCCCATCTAATTAAAATGCACTCAAACATCCTACAATCCAGTTCTTACCATAACAATATCAATATCTGTGTCTGCAGCCAAAAGGCTGCTCAGCACCACAGACTGGCTCCAGAGGTAGCACATACACCTCAGACTAAAAGAGACACTGAAAATGATCTATTTTGTTGCCTCTCTCCTCTAGGGCCCCAGTTAGAGGCAGCCAGAAATCAAGCTGCTGCCTGGCTAGGTTTTTTTTTCCCTCAAGAATCCATGGAAGCAGCAGTGGTACAGTGTAAAAGAAACACGTCTGCACAAAGTAAACTGTGGCCATATATTTTAGGCTACCCTAAAAGATTTATTGAACGTGGCTTGCTTGACTTTTTCATCCCACGGGGTTTGTACAAACCCTTCTGTTGCCTTTTATTTTTAATTGGATGTTTTGGAGCAATGTTTAGCTCATTTGTCTTTATTGGGTTTATTTCTGCTGTAACTCTCTTGAGAATTTCCTCAATTGCTACTTCTCCTTCTCAAATGTAGTCCAGAGATACCAGCCAAGATCTGGTGACCTGTGCAACTATCAGGCATACAGAAATAAGACAAAATACTATATGAAGATTTTTTTCTTGCAAATAAGATCTATTGGGTTTGTCTCTTCATGCAGCCTTGTGGATCAAGCTACAGCCAAAGTCTGTGTCAGTGATACAGAAGATTGTCAGGTGGCTGCTAAAAGGAAGTTGCACTTAGAGTTTCTTAAGCATATACTAACCACTAAGAAATGAGAAAAATGATTTATATGCTGGTGAACACATATATAAAAGTTATTATTGTCTTAGCCTTGGAAGAACAGTGTTAGTGACTTTCATGTCTGAGATATAGGCAGCTAGTACAGTGTATATACCAAACTGGAAATGCTATTTTTCAGACCTTTAAAAGTCCAGAGGCAGGAAATTGACTCTTCTATTCCCAGCAAGCATCTCATTCTGGAACATAAACATCTCTCATCGTTTGTGATGTCCAAATGATGCTGCTAATTGAATTCTAAGCTATTAGCCAGTGCTGTATTTCCTTCCAGGTTTTGGGCACAGCTGCCCTCACTCCTGACCCCTGGCTGTTCCCAGTCAAGCCAGCCTTGATGGTCACAGTGTGAGCTCTGAAACCAGGCCAGCATGCAAAACTATTTGAGTATTGACACCATTAATAACAACATCAAGACTTCACCTTCGCTAAGGCTGTGTAAGAATAGCAGAAATGCTTTCGCCAGGCTTTGAGATACTGTTCCATTTGCTATCACTGCTCATCAGTCATGACAGGCCAAGAAAATCACAGCCTATATAGAGTAAGAGCACAAAGTCTAGTGAAAAGACCATTAAGATTTACTGTGTAGTTTCACAGCAAATGAGGTTTAAGCAGACAGAAGTTCAGCTTCATTCTGCCGGGTTTCAGTGTGGAACCAGTAAGCTTCTCTGTATGTCTACAACAAAGCCCTTGGCTGTACAACCTATTTACACCCAACTGATTTGCTTTCTGTACCTGATGTCCTTTACCAGGAAGGAGGCACAATCAACCGAATTGATAAGTTCTCTACAAAATAATGCTCAGAAAAACATCTCTCTCAAAAGCAGAAAGATATTTCTTATTTGGATCTAAAAAAAAAGAAAAAAGTGGTGATTCATATCATCAGCAATGAGTGAGCTAGAGAGACAGCAATGATGAGAGCTAGGCAGATTTCAGATGCAAGAGTGAATTTTCCTCTTAATTCTCAAGCTGACACAGATTTACAAAAAGCAAAGCACAGTTCTGTATCCCATTCCTGGGACTTCTCTGTCCCAGCTGCAGGGGGAAACACTCAGGCCTACACTCACTTTCGTGCTCTTAGAAATCTGTCCTACATTTGTAAGTAAACCTGCACACAAGTATATGTATATACTTAAAGAAATAAAAATCAACCTTCAAAGTCCTCTGCTGTTTAAGTGCACTTTAGCATATCCCAGTGATACAGGTACGAACCAGCCTGAGGTGTGGAGTTTGCAAACACGTCATGACTGAGCAAGGGTGAAGTGCCAGCTCGAACATCACAAGCAAAAAAAGGCAAAAGCAAACCACAGATGTGGTTAAGAGCACGGGGAATATGAACAAATCTGAACAGTGCTTGAGTGCAGTACTAAAGCAGCAACAACTGAAAGGCTTCCACTTCACCTCTGTACCTCAAGCTCGAGCTGGGGCAGCCTTTAAAAGGGTATTTCCAGGCACTGAAGACCTTGTAACACTGTTCACTGCATAAGCTGAATACTCCTAACTGCAGTGGAAGAGACACTCTCCAGCTAGCTAGCACCAGTCTGACAACTTGCTACTAAACTCAACCCACAACTTAAGTGTTCACTGATAGCAAATTCTACAAATCCACTTAGTTGGACTAAAGAACAACATAAGTCTGTTTCGACCATCTGGTACAGCAAGTTTTCCAGCTTTAGTGGAATTGGGTTTCTTGTTGTCCCAGCCAATAGTCCTCAACAGCCCTTTGAAGTCAGGCTCCAGTGCTAACATGATACACGTGTAAGCACAACCAGGGAATGTGCTTCCTCCCCAGATACTGCAGAGGTTGGATCAAAAGTAATTCTTGATAACAAAATCCAGACATTTCTTAACACTTTGCTTAAGACAAGCAGCTTTTGAGAAGCAGTAAGACAGACAATTCTCACTCTCTCCTAAGATGGACGGCATGCAGAGAAACATCTCAACATTTTCTCATTTTGAAAAGACCAGCAACAGCTTTTGACTCATTTCATAAGCAAATGTGAAATAATGAATTTGAAGGGGAAAACCTAGGATTGCAGATGTATCTAAAAAAACAAAAAGGAGGGACACAGGCTAATACACAGACTTCCCTCACCCTCACACCTCTGTTTTCACAGCATAATAGACACATACAGTAACACACTCTCCTACACTAATAAAGGTCTGACACCTTTAGGAATTTAAACAAGCAACACTTCTCTCTGAGATATTAATCTATAAAAACTCAAGCAAAAACTTGAAATACAAAGAACAATGGCAAAACTAAATTATTCTAGTGACACAAACTGCTAAGATTGCCCTTGGCACTAAGTGGTTCTTTAAAACATACATTAATTCAAGGGCATTTTCAACATGAATGTGGGTTTGGTAATGCTGTGTCATTTCTTCCCTAGGCAGCAACTTCTGGTATGTATTTTAGATAAGGCTGCATCACTCTTCACACTGGAGTTTGCATACTTAAAGCATCTGATTGCATGAATGTATGAATTCTGCAAGAGAATACACAATTTCCCAACTCCAGTGATTTGCAGGCTGAATTCAGACACTGTGCTCCTGAAAAGAGCTATTTTACAGCTTCAGGTGTAAGCAGAAAGCATTTTCAGAGGCTGCCACCCACCACACGCAGTTTTAGCAACTCATCTTTTAAGCTTAGGAGTTATGTTTATTTTTGTCGACTCAGTACCTTCGATAGATTATGAAAATTAGCAGCTTGGCTGCCAGTAGCAAAATTTCTTAGATGTGCAATGGCTTTGTCAGAAAGCAAAACACAAATGTGCTAATGAGGCTTGTGTTTGCAGTAGTTAAATACCCACAAGAACACTCTGATACACTGAAAGGCTGAAACAGAAGCACTCAAATTCTT
>NW_008678726.1:57350-82451 GCF_000695815.1 Acanthisitta chloris
TAATGAAACTGAAAGAGGCTCAAGGAAGAAGGATGGTCACGGCCCTTGCTGAGCATTCTGAGGCAGAAACACACCTCTTTGGAGTGGCCAGGGCAGAGACAGTGTCACTAATGGCACAGGAGGCACCAAAGCATCCAGGACACTGGAGTCACCTTTCCAAAATAACTAAACCTTTATACATTCTTGGGTTGATCATTTTACTCTAGAACACTGAATTTTAGGCCATTTAGATCTTTTGCAAGTGATCTTTGAAACCAAATACCCACTACTTTTAAAAGAAATTCAAGATTTAGTGCCAGAAGTAAGGCATTTGAGCCAGTGAGTGTCTGTGTTGAGGATAATGAGGATAGCATTCCACTGGGGAGCATAACAGTGCAGATATTACACACATTCTATTTTAGTTCTTTGGTCCCACTTCTAGAAGATATTTATGAAAATAATGGAACAAAATAACTTGCATTCCCTTGGCTCCTACATCCACACAGACTTTGCAGCAGGATTTATACTTTTCTGAACAGCAATCTCATCCTAGAACTCAAAAATCAAGTTGCTTTATTACCAACAACAAAACTTCAGCAAACAAATCTGTGTCTTTATTTATATTTCTGTCTGCAAAGAACATTCTCTTTGCAACTGCCTCTATACAGTGCAGGGAATGAGGCCAGTGCTGATGCACATAAGAAATCACAGACAAGAAGTTATGAATAAAGTTCCCTGCAGTAAAAGCAGAGTGAAAAGCAGCAGAGAGGCATTATTGCCCCTGAAATAGCATTCTTGATTAACTTGCTGTGTTCAAATCTGACTAATATTAATCAAATTATTCTCTGACTTCAAACGTGCTCAGAGTGAGTTATGACCCCAAATCTCCCTCTGAGCCACCTAACTGGTGAAACAGTAAGTTATTCTCCTGTTTATCAAATTCTGAAAGGTGAGGTCAGCTCTGAGCAGATATGATTTTCAATGCGACCTCTCTCAAATCCCCACTCAGAAAACTCCATTTGAGAAAGAACCACTCAGAGCTGTCCACACTTATGAAATATGACTTTCCACCCAGCTGACCATGTTAAGTCACCGCAGTGTGATCTGAAGCACTTCCCAGACAAGTCACTGCATGGCTGGTTGACTCAGTGTACCAAGAGTGGTCACAAGTGTTGGTCAAATATTACCAGGAAACAAACCACACCATATGTCTCTGCTTCATTCCACTTGTGTGCCTGGCAGCTGCCAGCCCCAGCCCTTCTTCCCTTCCTGAGAACTCGTGCTCCCCACATGGCAGGGTAAACCTCCTGCACGGCACCATGACCGACACACCTCCTCTTATCCAGCCCTACTGGCACAGACAGAGGAGAGGCTGCTGTCATCTCTCTTCTGAAGCTGGTTTTACTCTGCAGACATAGACAGGAACAGCTCCTGCCTCAGCTCCAAGAAGCAAGAGCAGCAGTTTTGAAGGAAGGCAACAGTTTCAAGGCAATTCCACAGGTTCTTCATGGCTAGATCAAAAGCGAAGGTTTCCCTGCTCTACTGAGCATCTTCCTGTTCCTGATGGTGCACATGGCAGTGTAACACTTGTAAAACCTGACAGATTTGAGACACTTCTGAAGCCATGTTCAAGTACAGAAAGCTAAATGATTTCAGGGCTTTCAGAGTAACCAGAGTTGGAAGGGACCCTTGAGCATCTCGTCCAGCTCCAGGCCCTGCACAGGACATCTCTGAGAATCACACCCTGTGCCTGAGAGCATTGTCCTCTTGAGTTCTGTCAGGCTTGGGGCTGTGACCACTGCCCTGAGGAGCTGTTCCAGTGCCCAAACACCTCTGGGGGAAGAATCATTTTCTCATCTCCAGCCTAACCCTCCCCTGACACAACTTCTGCCCATTCCCTGGGTCCTGTGACTGGCTGCCCGAGAGAATAGGTCAGTGCTGCCCCTGCACTTCCTTCTGTGAGGAAGTTATATACAGCAATGAGATCTGTCATCAGCCTCATCTTCTCCAGGCTGAACAGACCAAATGACCTCAGCCACTGCTCATATGGCTTCCCCTCAAGGCCCTTCACCATCTCTGTTGTCCTCCATCACATAGACTACATTATCCACAGGTATTAGCCAAAGGTGCTGAGATCCCTGCACATCCTCACTCCTGCTACTGAGCATTCTGCAAAAGTGGGTTTAATTATGGGGGAGCAGAAAGCACATGGGCAGTTAGAGAGTGTTTTGATATTAGGAGAGAGGTAAGTGGGAAGATTTTGAGAAGTCAGGACTAAAATGGAAACCTCTTATGTTTCAGATTCTACTTGATCTGAAAGCACTTTTTCTACTAAAACAAAAGCTAATGACTAAATACATTCCTAGTTTGGTATGACTGGTGAGCTCACAGCTGACAAAAAAAAAATCATAGTGCTTCTGGGAGATTAATGATCAGTTCTAAGTAATCAAATCCAACAATTATTTATAGACTCATCCAAATGCCTGACAGCATTCCTCCACTGAGATGTTGAATTACTTCAATATCATGTGCTCAATTCCTTTCAGTAAATGTACAATAAATAACATTTCTAATGCTGTGGTATCAAACCCAGTTAAATTCTCAAGTACATTCATTCCTCACACATTACCCTCTCCAAGGCTGCTGTCACACCTCTGAGTTATCACCCAGTGCATAAAACAGAGGTTCTCAAAGATCCTTAGTCCTGTCACAAGCTTCTGGGTATCACTGCCTTTGCACAGCTCCTCCTCCTCTCTTTCCATCCCTGTTCCCATTTCTCTTCCTGAGGAAGAGAAGTTTGCAGCAATTACAACAGGCTTGTTGCACAACCAAGAGGAACTTGACTTTTTTGCAACAAGGAAGAGGAAGGGATCCATTAGCTGCCTTCTCCCAGGAACCTTCAAATCCACATCTAATACCACCACACCAGGTGTCAGAACACTTGGCCTGAGACCACTGAGAGCAATGTCTTTGAGATGCATAGACCAGCTCTGCTGTCAGCTGCCTTGCCAAACAAAAAATCATTATAAACCAGAAACACCCTGTGTCATATTTGCACCTAACAAAGCATTTTCTCAAAGGAAAAATGAACACCACCAGCAAATTTATGACCAGGTGTGCCCCGAAGGTCTCAAGGTGAAAAGTGAGTAAACTGCTGAGCACACCTTGCACGCTGTCACTTTGCTGAAGTAACACCATCTCTTGCAGTAATTATTGGACTCAACTTCAGCCAAGAAAGAGAGGGGAAAACAACCCTTCTGGATTGCCTTGGGGATGATATAGTTAGAAACTTAAGTAATTCAACTACTAAATATTGGAAGTTCATAGCATCTGTTAAAAAGCTGCTTTACAAGGGGCAGGTTGACACCAGTTATCTTTTCTGATGACCTTCCTAACTAAAATGCATATATTTGAATTGATTTCCAGATTTCAGAGGTGTGAGAGATTAAACAGCAAACTGGCTATAAATTATCAACACTAACTCTGCTGTTTATATCTGGAAGCACTAGCATAAAAGGTGAGACTGTTTCACTTGATGCCATACAATGTTGTCAGTATCAAACACAACTGCCACAAATTAATTTTAAACCGTTATATTGAAAAAATAATATACAGTTGATCTCCAATAAGTACTTTAATCCAAACTTGGTTCCCCAGAAAATTCCCCTTGTAAAAGAATATTACTCAGTAATGCCCATTTTAGTTTAAAAAATAACAAGACCAACATTGAACTGGAACAAAACATAATTCTTATTCATTTCTCAGTGGTGAAATAAGGTGGTAATAAAAGAAAAGCCACAAGGGTCAGGCAATTATAAATCACAGCCAGGATGTCACTGCAGGTATGCAGCATTATGTGCCATCACCACAGTAAAAGACAAACCCTAACAGAGAGGTACAACCAGCTGATGTGACCGATTAAATTAGATTTATTTTATATATCTAAGCAACCAAACAGATGATTCAAATCACTTTACTCTGGCAGAAGATGAAAATGAACTCCTAAACAGAGAAAAGGAAGAACCAGTACTAGGAGCTGAAAAGATAAACAGCTACAGATTAAAAATGAACTTCTCTGCTAACAGAAGTGCAACAGAGCAAAGTGCAGTGCTGGCAACAGAGCACTCTGCAGCCATGGCCCGTGGAAAGCAATGCACAAAAACAGCCAACTGTGACCAGAGCTAGGCCAACAAGCCTTCAACACTGAAATTTTCCAGACAAAAGCCACACAGTCATAAAAGCTCTAATTTCTCAGTGCATAATAGATATGCTGTTCTGACTGCACAGCTCAGTCCTTGGCCTGAAGCAACCACTATGTGACTGACTCACATGCCTTTGATTCCTTAGGAAAACGTCCAGAAAGTTTTGCTTGACATCTAGCAGCAACATCTCAGTAAGGACAGGATGAGCAGAAGACAAGGGTGTAGCTGCTACCTGCACTAAAAGATGTGCCTTTCCTTTGGGAAGCCCTCTCAAATTCACACAGGAAAAAGGAATACTGTTAACACTTTTCATTATCCGAGGATACTTTCAGGCTATTTGATAAATTAATCATTACAATCATGAGCTAAGGGGAGAATTAAAAACTATTTATCTGTTATTTGGATTGAAGTGCATCAGTTTGTACACATACAAATGATCAAGTGTGCTACCAAGGACCTTTGATAATTAGCTTGTTCAAAACCTACTGTTCCAGAACTGGCTTGGATAAATGCCATAAATAACCCTATCATTCTGTTTCTTTATAGACTTAAAGAAAGTAATAAAAAGATACAAGTTTAAGATCCAGAACCTTCAGCTGAAAAGTAACACTTCTGGAAAAAAAAACCCAAAGAAAGTAAAAAACTCACAAAAAAGCCCTGTCTGAAATGCAGCCCACTGTTAACAAATTATGTACCTCAATTGAAGGTAAAGTGCTCTGGCTTTGAATCTGGTCCAAGCTTCTTTTCTCAGTTTATTTCTAATCATATTTTAAATCTACTTTGGCTACTAGCAGAATTACTAATATTCTGATCTGCTTTAAGGACTCCTTGATCCAAAAGGAAAGAAACACCACATAACCCAGTTAATTATGCAAGTTCCCATTTTTTTCTCCCTCCAGGCTAATGAATCCAAGAAGAAACTGCTCCTAACCTGAAGTTTTCCTGCTGTACAAAGCTGCTTAGCTCACCTGAACTCTGCTATGCAGCTCTGAACTTTCACATCCACACACAGCTTCTCCAAGTTACACGTAACTAACCAATCTTTGCTCATGTTCTCATTAATTTAAGTACTCTGCTATGCACAGACTGCTATAAATAAGTTCCTAAAATACTCTTTGTCAATATTTGAGTCTCTGGGCTCATTTGCTCCATCCAAGCAGCAGAGTTAAAACACTGACCTCTTTCCAGGCCATGAAATTTTATTTCATCAACTATTTCATGATGTTCAGAGATGTTTTAGGGCTATAATTTTGAAGGTTCCTAATTTTTCCCCACCAAGCCAAGCAACATTTCTGGAAGTGAAAACAGCAACTGGACATGATAGAGCTGCCTGCATGCCATAGCATGCCTGGAGCTCATTCCTGTGCACAACTGGGTGCATCCAGCTGAAGGACCCAAACTGCACAACTTGTGTATGCAGCAGCTCACAGACCAGGAGGGAATCAGCTACTGTGTGGGCATTTCAGTTGCTGTGTAAGCTTTTAGCCAAACAGGCTCCATACTTCAGTTTTAAAGATGAGAGTTTCCCCCTGTATTTAAATGAAACAATGTCAAGGTTTTCCAGTTAATTTGACAACCCTGATTCAAAAATGTTTACTGTAACCCACTAATCCCATTGCATCTATCAGCATTTGCCTTATTTACAGAATTAATGCTCCTAATTCATGAAGCCAAATAGTTTGATTATACAATGCTAATTTTCCCTCAAGTACATATGTAACTAGACATTGTTAAACATTCATTTTCTTCATCACTCTCAACCTCTGAGGAAACTCCCAAGAGCAGAGAAGTTTGGGCACCTTTGGCACTGTCCCAGTGTTTTAACATCTGATCTGATGTCTGCTGCACACGAACAGGAGACTACCACAGAGAAACTCGAGCTGACCTTTAGGTCCCAGTGTAAGTGAAACAGCTGTAAACACCCCAAATTAATAGGTTTACACAATGCAACATCATCAAATGAAACAAACGAACACTTAAAAGTCAATTTAATTTAATTATCCAAGTCGTTTATCTGGACAGCATTTTATTCATGTTCCCACTTGACATGTTCATGGCTATTTTAAATACAAACAAGCTCAGAGAAAACACATGGTAGTATTGTTTGCTTTGACGTTGTTAAGCAACTGGAAGTTGATCAGGTTTCTACTGCCAATTAATTGTTCATTCTAACTTAGCAGAAAGCAAGATCAATGGGTCAAATCCTCAAATAGCTTTCAGCTCTGCACATAAGGCTTTGTTGCTACTACCAAAGACAGCTCTGATAGCTCCTACAGGGAAAACAAAACCAAAATAATGCCAGAGTTCAAACAGATTTCTCTCTGCATTTTTACTTCAGCTTTCAGTGAAGAAGGAACATGGTCCACCAGTACAATCTAAGCTCTTGTGATGCAGCAATCCATGAACAGATCCAAAAGGAAATAGCCAGAGTCTATGTTAATTCCCTCTGCTGTGCTGTACAATGCTGGAGCAGAGCACACAGAGGAAATCCCTCCACCCAGTCCCACCTTAGCTGGGACTGCTGTATGTCACTGCGTGTGTGAGTGCCAGACAGGAGTGACAGCTTTATGAGCTCCATCTTCACTGGGTTAAACTACAGAGGGGGAAGAGCCACCACTACATATAACACATTAGGACAGTTTAGGAAAGCAAGGCAGGAACTCGCGTTTGGCTGCTTTGATAGGAACCCATGCACCTAGTATGGATAAACACATATCTGTCCCCAGAGCTTGTCATCACATTTTCTCACGATTTTCATGAAAGACTACAATGAATCCAATCTGAGTTGGAAGGGACCCGTAAGAATCATCCAAGTCCAACTCCAGACCCTGCACAGGACACCCCAACAATCCCACCATATGCCTGAAAACATTGTCCAAACGCTTCTTAAGCACTGGCAGATTTGGTGCCATGACCACTGCCCTGAAGAGTTGTTCCAGTGCCCAGACACCCTTTGGGTGATGAGCCTAATTAGAGCAGCATTTTAAAATAACGCCTTAAAACTACTTTTTTTAAAATTAGATAACCCACTAGAAAAAATTAGACTCCACAGAAATAGCCAAATTGAGCTTCTGCACCGAACAAGAAATAACAGCTTGTAGTTGCACAGGAAATAGAGTCTGATTCTGGATACTTCAGATCTTTCCAGGTCCTATGTAGCTCTTCAGGTAAGCTAACATCCTCCAGCCCCTTCTCAGCTCCAAGCTGTATCTCTGAACCATTACAGCACTACATGGGTGGGTTACAACTTTACCACTCCCAAGTTATCCTATGCAAAGCAACATCCTGAGAGAGCTACAGAACTCAGCACCCTGAAGGACATCAAAGCTACCAACCAGGTGCAGCATGTCAGAGTGATGTAAAGTCATTGTTCCATGGTTAAACTGGTGTAAAATGAAAAACAATTCTCCCCCACCCTTAAGTATTTGTTTAGAGTGTAATAATGTGAGATAACAACCATCTTTCACAGAGGATTCCAACTTCAGCCTTTTACTTCTAAATTATCTCAAAAAAACATGGGTAAAACATGTTTACCTTTTTCAAACTTTGTCTTCCATCCCCCTTATCCCCACTTTTATTTTCTTCACTACTGAACTACCTCAAGCACTTCCATTTCCAATTTCTCTCAGCAAGGAGAGCTCCAGGCTCTAGTCTGCCAGCTTGCCTAATGGGCTGGATACTGTATAGATAGCACTTCTATTTAAAGATACATTTTTAATTGCCCAATCCTATCCCAGTTTAACATGTCTGCAGTTAAGGGCCATGTGTCAATATTTCTGCTTATAGATCCAATTAGACAGTTCAAAAGGTTTAATGGGATGCAGAACTGATTCCAGACTGAACAAAATTGTCCATTCACCAGTAACAATGAATTTTGCTCCTAACCCTAGGGTTAGGGTTAAGGTATCTCTTTTCTAGTGATTCTAAAAGTATGAAACGAACCCCTGAATTTTAACAGACAAAAATAAAATGTGCATTCTGATGACAATTAAACACTGTGCATCTATGTTGGCTATAATTTCCATCTCCTACCTAGTTAGTTATGAACTCAGGCCTCAGCACATCTGAGTGCTCCAAAGGATGCTCACACAATGGCTATGTTTGGCTCCCAGTGCACTAGGCTAGTCCTGTTTTGGCCTTAGCAGCCCCAAACCTGCCTGACAATTGCCTGGTACAAATGCTTGATCAGCTACATCAGTTTTTAGAAATTATCCTCCATAAGCTTTCAAAAACCCTTCTGATATCCCATTAAGGTTGACAGGTGTCATCTTCTCTCCAAATGGGACAAGATGAAGAGGGGGAAGGACTGCAGAAGAGATATGAGAGGAGAAAGACACTGTCAAAAGCAAATACTTCCAATTTGAATAAAATTAAGAGAACTCAAGTATCAAAAGAACTGGGATGTCATCCAAGGATTCAGACCAGGTTGAAACATGAAGGACTTTTATGCTCAAAAAGCATTTCCAAGAGCTGCCAACAAAAAGAGCAAGTTAACCTTTGATCAGCAAAGTTTGTCTAACTCATGTTCACTCAGTGTTAAAATTCTTTGGCTCTTCAGATGACTCCACAGATTAGCACATCACTAAAAACCCACAGAGTGAACATGTTGAGAAGCACTCTCATTAAGGCTAGAAGACTTGTTAAGGTGGCTTTGTGGAAATTACATTATGATCATACATGAAAAGTAAAAAAAATTCCGACAAAAGTCAACCCACCTCCAATCTGGAAGGATTTTGGCCATTTAACTTACATTTTAATCATCATATCACCTTGCCAATTGCTAGCACTGAATGCATGCAGTAGCAGTAGGCTAAAAATGCCTAAGAAACCTAAATTTAATTTATTCTAATTAAGAAATAAAGATCTCTGGCACATAACCTGCTAACAAAAGAAAAGCCCACAAAGCTAAGTCAATCATTCAGCTATAGTGAACACAGTGGCAATGTTCTGTCACTGGATACCAGCCACACAGTTCAATACTTACACGAAAAATGTGTGTTTAAGAGCATTTAAATTCCTTCCCATAGAAATATTAAACAATGTGTTACTTCTCTGCTCTGTTTAATATGTGTGTTTTCTATTTGGCTGGTGCTCCTTTATGACCCAAAACCACAACCTGTCCAGTGGGAAGGGGAGGAAGGTAATCACTAGCTCAGAGTGAAGGACAGCCTTGGCAGAAATGCTATTCAGTTCCCTTCAGGCTAAGTAGAATCTCTTCTTTAATATTCAGAAGAATATTAATCCAAAAATACAGCAGCTTCTCCTCCAAGTTTAAAAGGAGTCAAGAACTCGTTCTGCCTGACAGAAAATGATGTTCCTCATCAGAAGTGTATTCAGTTCCTCCAGGGTATGTGAGAACCACAGTGCTTCCCATTCACTTTCAGTTCACAAATGTTTTGGTTCACAATTTGGGCAAAAAGATACCTAAGTTTCTTGAGGAAGTTCCTCAATTGTCAATTTTCTCCTAGATGAAATCTATCCTTTTGGTTCCATTTATAACTTTGGGTTTTTTCCCCTCCAGCAAAGGGGAACTCCTTCCTTCCTCTTCCAAATCAGAAGAGCTTGTTCAGCTTGTTGCATCACACTTCTGAAATTTTCAAAACTTCACCAATCTCTTCACCTCTTGACTGGTTCAGATAAAGATTCCACTTCACCTAATTCTCCCCAAATGAGCTTTTCTGACTTATCCATGTCAAAATTCATGACGTTAACAGGGTACTCATCCAGAGGTATCTACTTTCATTTACAAGTATAAACCACACAGCCATAATTTATCCAGACACCCTAGTCATTCCTCGGTATTATGCTATTACCCAGTGATATTCTGTCACTCTCAGAGAAACAACCAAGACCGAGGCTGCTTCTCTAATAGTGAAAAGCATCATAAAGAATCTGCATACTTCAAAGCCTCAAAGCAGATGAAATGATTTACCAGGTGGCACCAGCAAAGCTTTTCTTACATTACTGCTTTTAAACCAATTTCAATGGCAATGATGATTTTGCTTTGGTCAAAAAGGCAAGATGTATATCCTGGTTCTGCCAGAAAGCGAAGAGCAGTTAGGATACACTTTCTTAAAACAGCCTAACATTAATAGCTTAGCAATTTCTTTGAGAAGAGTTTATGCACAGTTCATAAGAGCTGAAGAACTTGCTCTGAAGGTTTGCACAACTATGCAGTAACTACTGACAGCTCACAGGCACACTTGGGGTGGGAGGAACACTACCCTGATTATTTCAGGTGAAACTGACCATAAGCTACATGAGACTTCTCAATGAGAAGTGACAATTTCTGCTTGTCAGTTAAACAGCCTTTTCCGAGTGTTATCTTTTCCATGTACTTTTTACTGACCGTTCAAAAAGCGTCGTTTGATATAGAAAGGCAAACAGTCATCTTGCCAAAGAGCTTCTTGTGAAGAGCTGGTATATATAAACATATACTGGGTAATTAACAGCAGAAAAACATCCTTTCCACATTACAATCTGCTTCCTAGAATGAATGAGTTCTTGTGAGCAACTCCATGCAGCACAAGGACATTTTCTATCCCTTGAAGGTTGAATCCACAGTGTCATGGCAAAGCATCCTAAGAGGAGTGAAACAACCATTATGCCTTCACAGCTTTCCAACATTCTAAGTCAAAAACCACACTCTTTTTCCACCCTCGCCTCCTCTATTTGCTCTTTTCTCCTCCTACTTTTTCTTTACGTTCACAAGCCACCTCTGTCTCATGTAGACTGCAGAAGTGTAGGAAGAGTGGTGAAGAAAACCTTGCAGGGCCATTGCTCACAGGAAATAAACATTCCAACATGAATGCTTGCAGAATTCCAAGACTCAATAGCTGAACTTCCTTAGCAGCCAAATGAGCCTGCAAAAGCCTATATAAATATCCATTTCAGCCCTCTAAGAAGGTCTGTGTTGCTAATGCTTTACCTATAAATATCCTGAGGGAAGAGTTGTGCAAGAAAAGGCCTGTGCAGAGCAGCTAAGGAGCTTATCAGACAGATAATCGCTGCCAGGAACGCACACGGACATGGAGAAAGGTGAACACACTTAGAAGGGCTCTGTTTCACAGGGAACGTGTGGCAGCCCTGCAGCAGCAGAGCTGAACCCCAGGAACCATGGCCCTGTGTCAGATCTTCCCCAAGAGGAGCTCCAATCACCTCTGCATGACACCTCCTTCACCACCAGCAGTTGTGTCACTCAGCACTGTCCCTGCACACAGAACACATCATCCCAGGCAGAGGCACAGCTCCTTCCTCCAAGTATTTTGCAGCATTTAAGCTGCACATTATTCCCCAACTCCCATGAAAAATTCTGTCAAAAATAACATTGTTTAAAGAACACTGGAGGTGTTTTATGGTCCTACGATCCAACAGCCATTTAAAATAGTGTGTCACACTGAACAAAATTAGCACAAAAAGCTAAACAGCCTTTCACCTTTCATCCCCCTTACCCTTCCCCACAGTGAAAGAAATGCTTAATGTTTTCAACATCAATTTCTCCTAGGTTTTCCACAGCATTTTTAATATTGATCAAAGCATTTCATCCTCTGAGTCTTAAGATGTCAAATACTGCTCTGGGCTATTTTTAGCTAGCCAACAGCATAAAAATTATTCCATTTAAATAATGTTTCATTGTGACCTAAGAAAATAAAGACCAGGAAGTAATACAGGTTACACAGTATTGGGCAGCAGTTGTAGTTCATTTCTGAAGATAAAAATACTTTTTAATCACTGGGGTTGGAAACATCTTAGAGGAAAACAGAAGTCTACATTTCCCTTCTGCATGTCTTTACCATTCAGATCCTAATCCAAAACAAGACACTGTGACCTCAGCCCTTTCAAATTTTTGATGGATTTTACATAACAGTGTTTAGAAGTGAAGCTGATATGGACTGTCATGTTTGTGCCAGATCAGCAGCAAGAGAAAATATTATTCACTGCATGACTCAAGAAGACCCTTAACCCGATTACACCTGAAGCTGCAGAAGCTGCAGCAGACAGGTAGGGCACAAGCAAAGTGCCAAACATGCACACCTTGTTTGTTACTCCATTAAACAGCAAACAACTGCTTAAAATCTCTGTCCGCTTCCCAGCGCTGCCTGCAATGAGTTCCACACTCTCTACAAAGTGACACTGAAGTTTAACAGGAAAATGGTTTAATCAAAGCAGTAACCAGTTTGCAGCTTGCACGGGCAATTCATGCTGCAGCATGCAGAAAGGGCAACTGCCCTCTGTTAAAATCAAGGGCAGAAATCTCATTTCTCTTCCTCCCTCTCAACAGCAAACCTGCCACGTGGTTTTTCAGTTAGGGGCACATTCTGATAAGGTTTTCAGTATCGTTACAAAAAGCTGTAGCCATCTCAGTGCTACCATTCATAAACTGCACATTAGCTTTCCTTGCCCCTGGATTTCTGTAGTAAACATAAGCAGTATGCCCCAAGTCTAAATTATCCTGGTAATTGTTCCATGTGCTATAGAGCTACAAAAATACATAAAACATCACACTGCATTAGCCCAACTTCCAACTGGCTTTATCTGCCAAACCCATCACATGCACTTATCACCTGTGCTACTAACACAGTGGTTTTATTAGAACTAGGCAGTCACTGAGCAAAGCAAAGTGATCACTACCCTGGGCTTGAAATGGATTTGAAGTTATGACTTTGCAGAGTATGTAAACATAAGCAGACTTGAGGTAGGTTTAGTCCCATGGATTATTCACAGAGTACAAGATGCATAATTAACTACCATGCTGAAGCAGGAGATGAAGCTTCCTACAGAACACAGTTTCACCACCTTGCAATGTGATTTTTAACATTATGTAACATTAAATTTCAGTGCTAGCACTGAAGTCGGGGGTAAAGTGACAGTGTGTGTCTCTTTGCTGAAGTAACCCTTCTGTCCAAGCTGCTGCTGACCACCCCATATAACACAGGAGATTTCTGCAGTACTAGTATTCTAGAGATAGGAACGTATTAGCTCTGGCTCTTCACTTCAAAACTCAAATTCCTCACTGGAATGCTCTTGGCAAACCATCAACCAAATGGCAAATATTTCAAAAACTAAAGTCCAGCACAACTCAAGAAGTAGCAAGTGCATAGTAATTCTGTGGTCTAGAATGGCTGGATATAGAGCCAATTTTTATGGAAAAGTGTACCATGGGAGGCTTATTTTAAATTGTACTAAAACATAAAATAAAGGTTTCATTTTCAATCTACCAACATGACCTCAACAATTAAAAAAACCCCACAAAATATTAGCCTAACAGAGCAGCATGATTTGCACTAAAAAAGCAGATTTCTGAGTGTTAATCAAAGAACATCCCTGATAAAAAGAGAGCTTACACAGGCAAAAACCTCTCTCCAAGGAAAAGTCAACTGACTTATAGATAAATAAACAGATAAATATTTGCATTTAAGCGTAAACAAGATCCAAGCAAAACCTTCATTGCAACTACTGAATCATGGAAGCAAATTGCAGCTGTTTTAAATCTATCGTAGGTTACGTATTAATGAAATTATCTTGGGACGACTCGTAGAACTGTTCTCATAGTCCACCTCAGACACACACAACCTTCTGTGCACACTGGGGGAGCAGCAAGGCAAACAGCACTTAGCACTGGGTGGAAAGGAGAATGCAAAGGCAGTTTGGACCAGCCTGAAAATTCCCTGCACAGTCCATTTAGTGGAACGAGCTCATACGCTCTAGTAACCAGGACAGCTAAAGTTATCCTTATTGGGCTCGACACTGCCTGCCTGAGTGGCAGCAGTGCTGTACATACATCAAATGTTCATGACATGCTCTGCAATTTTCCTATCAGCTCCAGTGTTGGTGGGATAAACCCCTGACAGGCAACTTCCAGGGGTCACTTGCTGTGTAGCATCAGTCCACATTGGGAAAGGTGCAGGTGATTGATTGTCAAAGCTGCATCCATGTTTTCAGACAGGAATGGAAATTGCCGTTTTACAGGCTGCCACCTGTCAAAACTGCAGTACAGATTTCACCCACACGGTCTGGCCAATTTAAACTCTCCTTGGATTCAGCCGAAGGTGGTGAAGGGAAGATTCTCAGTATCCTGTGCTTGGTTTGACACAGGCTGCAGTGTTCCAAACACAGAGTCACTGACACCATCTCCATCGTTTGCTCATGCTGTTAGGCCAAAGAGAGTTCTGAAATCAGCCCTCTACAAAATGAATTTCCATCATCTTCCCAAGGGCAATTCTATGGTCCTGATTTACCTCCTGATGTTCAAGGGGAATCACTGGACAAGTATGCAAGAGTGAAAAGTATAATATGCAATTTCCTAAAAGAAACAGATCAAAAGTTAAAGGAAATATTTGGTCTTCCATCACAATGTCTTTGGCAGAGGGTCCAAGAAAACACCGTCTGCCATTGTACCAGCGTTGCCTCCCCATCTGTCCTTGGCACTGTGCAGTTGTACAAACTCAACAGTAGCACAAGTTATACTTTAATTCTGTTGAGATGATAAATCAGAAAAGCACAGTTCAGAGGAGGAATTATGTACCATTGTGACCACATCATGATCCCATGGCAGTACTGAGTGTTGGTCATGACATGGTGCTAAATGCAGCAAAGAGCTGTCACCACAGGACACGGCTATGCTGCCCTACCTTTGACTCGGACAGACATGGGGGATTAGGCAGAAGCTTATCATGTAAAGATCAGATAAAGGAGAGTTCATCATGGATTCTTCTCAGATCCCCACCTTGCTGTGTTTCCAAAGCTTCACAGGGCTTTGCTAGGGATGATTATTGGGACATTCAAAGTTTTTACTAAGCTGTGCACACTCCAGCTTTCCACCACCTCCGCAACAGAGGAAGATCTAAGAGTTCAATAAAACTAGAATTCCTGAGTTATTTTCAATTCTCAACCTGTTGTCACCAAACTGCTACAATCATTGCTGTTTGCCATTTGTGAAAACATTAAAGTTTTCGTTTTAGACACCTTTATTAGTGGGGCAAGTTTATTCCTTTTGTTGACAATAAGAAAACCAGTGATATTCAGGTAATGACAACAGACTCACACCCAACAGATTAATAGATCATCTTTTGAATTCTTTTTCAGCCTCCAAACACTCTCCAAGGGCTGTAGATTTCTCAATAAGTTATTTCATCCTACTCAAAAAGCTAAAAAACCCCAAGCTTACGGAAGAAGGCAATAAATCCACTGCTAATTATTTAGGCCTTTGCACAGTTAACTATAAAGCTAATTTTTCCCACCACTTTTAAAAACTGCTGTTCCCCTTTTATAACCAACCTTTGCAAATTTCCAAGTCAATTAAAGGAAGAACATTACAAGTACTCAAACCAACTCTGAGAAGTTGATGACAGGTTTGACAACATTGCTCACTCCTGCACAGCCTTTCATTTTTATATTAGGCAAGAAAGCTTAGTCATTAAGGAAAACTTCAAGCACATTTGCAATGCTTGTCACTCAACAATCCACCACAGAATATCAACGCATTGAACGAGAATCAGGCTCAAGCAGTGGCAGAGCATTTTATTCAGCTGTTTCATAGAAAACCTCATGAAAATACGAAGAATCTTCCCACACGCGTAAGGTAAATGTGGCATCATAAACAGGCAATGAAAAGTTAACTGGTATAACCACACAGTTTGCAGTTTCAGGTGCTTAAATGCTGAATTAAAGACCCAAAACCTAAGCAGGGTCAATTCAAACCAGGATGCATTTTAAAGAGGATTTTTGAACATTTTAACTGCAAGAACATTTGATCCACTGACTATTCACATCACACAGAAAAGGCAAGCAAGCACATTTCAAGCAAAAGGGAGAGTGTTTAAAGTAAATTACCTTGGAATGAGGTTACAAGGACCCCAGCTCAGAGATGGGATGTAGTGATGTCAGACAGAAAACAAACACCAAACCCACCAAACCAAAAACAAAACATCAAGCCTACACATGCCAAACTCAAAGTCTATTCTATAAACATTCACAAGCAGCAGACTGAGAACAATGGTCCTCAAAGCTATTTAATAGCTTCACAAAATTGGTGGAATAAGTGTGCATGAGAAGGGAATATGAATAGCACAGACTCGGACACTATCCACATCCTTCTATTATCCCTCCAGAAGTTGCTAAGGATACAGGTACCAGACTAAACATGATCAGGTTACAGCAGGGGAAGAAAATTATTGCCCAGGAGTGGCATTTCCTGCCTGCATGCAGTTAAGCCTACCACAGTTGCAAAATAAAGCACAGGAGCTGAAACATCCTCTTTGGAGGTTCTCAGACCAGGTCTAATAAGCACAGCTTTCTCATGGCTTCTTCATACACTCTTTTCTTGGCAAAGAATCTATGTGTTAAGAAGGGGCAGGGGAATCCTTCAAAAACATCCAGCCTCAAAAGCAAATCCTTGCTTTCCATGCACCCCAACATGCAGGTCCAGCAGCACATTTAGTCTGCAAACACCCAAAACTCACTGTCAGCATTTTATATAGCTACATATCATGATGCCATAAAAACCTTCAGGGCAGTAAAAATGTAGTAGTAAAACTCCCAAAGGAGCTAGCAATCTCTGCTTAATAAGACAATTACTGGGGTTTTGACCTCTTGTTTTGGAGCTGTTTGAGCAATACAGATTGGTGTGGTACATGTCCCTCTCATGCTGAAAATGCATTTATGTAATATAATTTAAGAGAAATTTTGAAAACATTTGTCTAATCACAGTTGAGATTATTCATTAAGTCTGTGCTATGAAGTACAGACTCAGGGCAACTTCAGATCTCTGAGCTTTGCCATGTTACTAAGCTTTGAGAGGAAAGTAATTGTAGCATTAGGTTTAGAGCTCTGTTTGAATTCCCATAATCCCATTTTCTATCTAGAATTTGCTGAATATATAAGAGCTGCAAAGAATATGCATCTGATTCAACAGAGATTTGATACTGAGGTCTGACATTATCACTCTCAACATGGGATGATTGCAGAATTCTGTACTTTACTAAAGGAGGCAGTGCTAATTGGGAATTACCACATTTGTTTCATACCACATTTGTCTTTCAATACTGCAAACAAGCTGTGATTTTCCCCCCCTTTCTGTAGAACTACTTCCTGCAGCTTGTAAAACGTCCTACAAGGGAGCATCACTCTCCTTACCGAGATCTCCTTCCCTTCTTCCCCCTCAGTGAGGATGATCCAGGTCAGGGAGGGCACAGGGAGAATCTCAACCAAGACACTTTACTAAAAATAAGAGGAGTTTTGTTTGCTGTTTTGGTATTTAATCTAACAGCCATTTCTCATTGACCATTATGAAGTAAAAAAACCAACAGCAAGGGACACACTTCTCCTTTCAGAAAGTTAAATCAGTCAATCAGCCTACATATTTACAAGAACAAGGAACTTCATTCTCCTTTCATTAAAATACATACCTCCCACACCACTCAATTTATGCTAGAAGATTACACCAAACAGCATGTGCCTTTCTGTGGAGCTTTACTTGCCGTTATTAATAACTGCAACAAAAAATATGTCATATAATTTTTAATAAAAACAACTATTTTTTCTGTGTAGGACAGAAAACATGACAGATGCAAACCCAGGTACTGATCTCATGAATGCTTACACCTGCTAGCAAACCTGAGTTTGTTACTTGCCACTTTTACCTGTACTGCTAAATCACAACCACTGCTGACTCATGTCAGATCACCTCACTTTCAAGATCAGAGGGAAGAGATTGATATCAGTGTAAGGAACTTTTCTGTTCCAAGAAGACATTCCCGGAGCTCAAGACTTGAAACCTGCCTACTTACATCTTATTTCCAGAAGCTGTAGATGTACTTTAGCATGGAACTGGAACTGGCACCAAGTGCTCCCATGGAAAGCTTAGGGAGTGAGATGTCTCACCGCTCCCTGCCAGTCCCTCTCCCAGGAGAAGCTCCAATGGGCAGTGCCATGGAGCACCAGCACACTCACGTGAGAGGAGCAGCATCAGAGTCCTCTCTCATCTCTCACAACCCCTCAGACCACTGGTAACTGCCACAATTCCCTCACAAAACACCACAAACACAAACCAGCCAAGAGAAGTGCACACAACACAACTCCAGAAGCTCATGCATTTTCCCTGTTCAGGAAGTTTCTGCTGTCCACTAGCAGAGCTTTATGAAACACCAGTCGTCTATCAGCTACAGCTGGAGAAACATGAAGGAAAGGAACCTCTAAGACAACAAAAAAGAAATAGAAATGGCCACACAACACACTGGGAAAATCCTGCAAAATCCCTATTGCGCTAGTCAGGCAGTTTTACACACTGTCTTATTGACTGAACCAGTCAGCAACAATTAGCAACATTTTGACTCAACACAACTGGAAACAAAGAATGAACTCCTCTAAGTTCATTTGCACAGTTTTCTTTTTCTTTAGCCATTCTGTTGACTAGATGAGCATCTGTGGTCGCAGAAACAAGTCAACACTCAACAGAAACTATTCCTAATTTAGCTGCATTTCATGGAGCTATTTTCACAGCAGTTTCCACCCGACCTTGCACAGAGGCGACAGCAACGAGAGGCTATAGAAAGCTCCTGTGGCAAAGCTGTGATGGAAAGAAATGGGCTTTGACTTAGGTCTCAATGTACATGATCTTGAGAAAGTGTACAAAACAAGCCTACAGTTACCTACATCTCTGCATATCAGTTACTGACTGGCTGGGTACAGCAAGTCCTCTAAAACAGTACTCTGGGGAATTTTTCCAGACAGGGAGCAAAGCCTCCCACAGGCTCCTTTGTTTAAGGAGCAGAAACAAACAAAATGAGACACCTGGGGATTAGTAAAAATGAGGATTATAGAACTAGTTTTGGAATTGGTAGGCAACTGGTAAAAGAGGTGGCAGGAAATACTGTTATGAATGGGAAAGCTGAAGTGAAATTAGTAAACAAGTCCCTTCAGCATCAGCCTCAGAATCAAATGAATCTGTAAATAAACACTGGAATTCACCAGGCAAGATCCTCCCACGCAGACACAGGTGATTACTGAAGACACTCAGGAGACCTTACCTATTTTTTCTTTCTGGCAATTCCAGTCCCCCATTCCAATAATCCACATACCAACATACAAATGAGCTTAGAGCATGCACAGGGGAGAAGCACCATAATGGCAAAGCTGCCATGCAGGATGATGGCTGTGAAAGAAAATAATGTAAAGAAGAGGTCCTTGATAAATACACTGATGAAAGACAAAGCATTCTCTGAAGGACAACCCAGGCACAGACAACAAACACTGCCTGTGACTAAATTCAGGCTGTAAATGAGAAAAGTCTCTGAAGTAAAAAAAATGCAGTACTAAATTTTCTCTGCAATAAAGCAAAAATAACTAAACCCTTATCTCCCCAGTTCATTTTAAGATAGAACTTGATTACTGACTCAGGTTGTTTATTCTGCTGAAGGACTCAACTTTGCCTTGAATACCAGTTCATTCCATTTCCTATTTTCACCTAAGGCCAACTCCAGGTGATAGATGCTCAGATGTTCTCTTATCCTGTACAAGTCTGACAGTAGATAAATGTGATTTGGAAGTGGAAGGTATCAGTTTTAGCTAGACAGTGCTGTGTGAAACAGCAAAACCAAGAGCAGACAAAAGCAGAAGACAAAAGTATGAATAAATTTTACTTTCATTTTGAGTATTGGTAAATGACCAATCCTTATCATTCAAAACTATCTAGCAAGGAGATACCTGGGGACAGGAGAGAATCAGTCTTATGTAAAGAGAATGGAGAGGAATCAGTGCTGTTTAAAGGACAAAGGAAGTGTGTTTTTCCAGTATTTTGTATTTTAAGGAGCATGAACGCTGCTGAGATGTAACAACTTCATGAGATTTCTATGGATACAACAACACCCTGTGACCAAAATAAAACTAATTTGAAAAATGCAGACAGAAAATTAAATCTCACTATTTTGAGACTTTTAAAAATCTCCACCTATTAAAGATGGGATATACACCTCATTCACGAGTCCTTGCCCCCTTCCATGGGGTTTCCTAAAACCTCTCTGAGATAAGCTGAGCTGATCACCATTAGTGAACAGGGCTAAGCTGTGTCATCAACCAGGTCCCCAAAACTTCCATCACATTAACACAGCTCCAGGGAGAGGGGACGGAACACGCATAAGCAACTTCTGCTCTGGGACAATTCGTCTCATTACATGTTTTGATTAATATGGCATTGAAAGCAACTTATTACTTAATTCAGATAGATAAATCATGTTTAACACAAATAAGCAAAAATTTCAAAGACACCAATTCCTGCCTTTATTACAAGTAAAATCACTTCAGTTAATAGGTCTTTTAGCATGAATCATTTTCCTACAGCAAACAAGCTGCCTGGGTACACACAGGCTCTGCCAGATCTTTTTCTGCATCTAATGGGTGCACAGGCACACACAGAGCACTATACCAATGGCCTTTTACTCTCTTCCTTCCCCCCAAAAATGCAATACCTATGAAAGACCGTCTGTTGTTCTAGGTATAAAAAATGTCCCTGGGTTTTGGAAGCTCTTCCATCCAGCATCAGTACACCTCAGCTTATAAATCTTACACTTCTCCTACATTAAAAGTCTACTGGGAGGATTTAATTGAGGAGTGAGCAACTAGAAATGTTTCTAACATGCCCAAATTCACTGAGTATAAATGATGAATAACACCAAGAACACCATGGAAAGATACAAAAATGTGACAGAAAAGTCTTTTTTTTGTTTCCCTGCTCCTTTTGGGGTGGTGATACTAAGAACTCCTAATGACAGGGTGTTATGCCTTGATCAGCAAGGCGTTTAGTCCCATGGGCATACATCAATGCAATCCCAATCACAAATTCCTAGCTGTCCATGCTGTGCAAAGCAAACACTAAGCAATCCACCTTACACCCAAGGGTTTCATTTTAAAAGCAGTATACACAGTATAAAAAGCATCAAGATGAGATTTTTCTTTTCATACCTATAGTGTTTCATAAATCATGAGAAGATGTAGTTTTTGAAGGTTTCTGTACTTATATTTATTTGCATCTTGGAGACACTTCTCACTTGTGACATCTTTCTACTAAAAAATGGGTAGAAAACAGGTCTCTAAGTGAGTCTTAATAACCAAAGTTCAGCAGCACCTGGAGCTGCCCTGAGGGAAATCAAAGGTCATCTGCCCTCCAGAACAAAATCCTCCCTGCAAAGCAGCACAACCCTGTCCATGTTCCACGATGATGTAAGTGAATATACATCTTCATTTATTGCAGGTTATGAATAAAATCAGCCAAATGAATAAGGTTTCAAGAGCAATATTTGAATATGGTACTTATTCTAATGAGCCTAGTCAAGCTATTCCTACAAGAAATCTCCCAAATCAAAGCACTAGCTTGAATTCTGCTACACAACACCAATAATGTGAAGGCCTCCCCTGACTCATAAAACCCCAAACCTATCACTCCAAGAGGTTAAAATTTAAACGAAAGCTTAGGCTTGGCAAATCCCATCAGATTGTCAAATATGGATATTATGTAGGAACCCCATCTGTTCCTGCAGCAACATGAATATGCAACGTGACTGTTGCTGCAACACTTGCATTCACAAGGCGGAAAATCTCCAAGTAAGCAGTTCCCAACTGCAATTAAACCAGGAACAAAGTTCTGGAAGCACATGCAGTGGATTGCTGCCCACAAATAGGAGTTTCTGTGCTCTAAGTTTATGTTTCTCTTCCTCTCACGTGCTGAGATGCTGAAACTTTACAGCAGAGGTGTGCTGTCCTTTGCACAGCCTGTTCATCTCCCCTGCTGGGCAAGGTGCACAGCTCAGTGGAGCTTGGGGACAGGAGAGCAGGGCTGCTCTGTGCTACATGACTCCCTGCACAGCCCATAATGCTGGACAAATTACCAGTGCGCAGGTGAGAGGAGCTTCCAGCTGGAGCCCACAGGGCTGTAAACCTGCCCAAAGACCGTATACATAACAGCCATGAACAAACTTTGTCATCAGGATTTGATATATTCTTCAATATACTTTCATCTGTCGAAACTCATGCACCTGCTCACTCCATCCAGCAAACATTCAGTTCATACTGCTTTTTTCTTCTTGTTATAGATCAGATTCTGAAGTTTTCAATTCTGCATATCATGACTTCTGGCTGATTTAGGTCAAGTTCTGCATCCAGAGGAAGGTGACCACAGCTATGCTTTCCACAGCTCTGCCAACTGTGTGTTGGCAGCATGAAAACTGATGTACTGATGAAAAGGAATCAACTCTCTAGGCAGCACATTTAGGGTGGTCGGAGAGGTTGTGCAAGTGACAAACCAGCAGACTGATTTGGCTGGAACTGAGCAAAAGAAACCCCACAACCAATTGTGAACTTCTTCAACAAGCACATTCTGCATCCAAGGTGAAAGTGACTGCCAAAACATGAATTAATTTTGGTTTTATGGATGCCAGACAGATCTCTTGGAAAGCATCACCGGGACGTTAACTTGGTACATTTAGCAGTGCATAAATTCTTGGTTGTTGGTGAAACTAAGCTAAAATAGCCTCCCACCACAAGATGCAAGGATACATCTCGACCAGCAAATATCCACAGCACCACATTTCCAGTATTAAATAAAATGTACTCTGTTACTTGGGGAGGTTTGGGGTTTGCACTCTAAATTAAGCCTGTTGTTTTACTCTCCAAGCTTCCTATGAAATGCTGCTTACAAAAGCTCAGGAATTCATGTAACAGAAGCCACCTCAAACCAGGTAGGCAGAGATCCTTTCTATCAAATACAACCAACTTAAACCAACAGCTGCACAGACTTATCTGTGATAGCTTGCTCAGCACATTAGCCATCATTCTCCAGACTTAAAAACCTAATTAGAAAAAACAAATATATGCTGTAGCACAATTTGCACTCCTCAATTTCCACTAAAGAGGCCCTGGATTAGAATAAAAGCTAAGCCAGGGATGAGACATATTTGCAAGTTTGCATAAATTGCCCCTGCCTGACTTTTCTGACCCTTGTCCACAGCTGCTGCTTCTATCTAGTGGCATCCACAAGTGGATTCAAGAGAAATTAAGTAAATCCTCAGTTGGGTAGAATGTATCCATCAGTTTCCAATCAGATGCAGCAGAAATTAACAGGGCTGCAAAGCTTTAAAATGAGTGTTCTGATTCGAACCACAAATTCAATGCATTTCAGAGCAAGCTGGCAGCAACCTAGAAAATTACATTAGCTAACAGCACAACTGTCTCCCCTGGAAGAAAATCCTAACCCCATGTCACACAAATTCTCCACTCCCTCTGATGCCATGCACAAGACATCACATAATACAAGGATTAAACAGAGGAGGAGTTAGCACAAACATGCACTCCAAGACATACACAGAGCTCAAAACATCCAAGGAATAAACAGACAGATTGGATTTCTGTGTCTCTCCAAAACACAGCAGATGTTTCTTCAGATTCAAGGCATAATTATTTTTAATAAGGACTTAAACAAGAGGAACTACCACCATGAACTTAGGGTTTTGTTCTCTAGTGACCTTTCTCAGTCAACAGAGGAAATTGTCCTCCTCACATAATCTGCTAAAAATCCCACAATATCCTTAAAAAGCATGTGACAACTATGCTCTCAATGTATAGGGAGGAGGAAGCTGGGCCCTGACATATGAAACACCCTGGCCTACATTTCTCAGGAGGTCAAATGAAGGACACATGCATGAAAAGCACTATTTTGGCAGCACATACATTTGCAAAGCAAAATATTCCACTGCCTTTTATTGCAGTCTCTCAGATCAGGCATTTTCTAATTAAATGAAAAATTAAAAAATAAAGATTCTCTTATTTTTCACGTAACAGCCAAAATGGTCACCAGCAAAAATAAATAAGATTTCAAATCCAAACCAGACCTTGGAATCATAAAAGTGTGAATAAATGCAGCAGAGATGACTTCACATACCCTAATCATAACCAGGGGAAGTGCATAAATCATTTTTAGTATTCACATTTAGCATCCATATGGCAGGACTTTGACATTTTAATGCCATTATTATTTCAGTTATGTTTTCATACTAAGAGAGGGTTTGAAATCGGGTGCAGACCAAAGCCCCAGAAATTCAGGCTCAGTCCTTGCAGGAACAAGTGTGTTTGTGCCTTGCTGTCAGTGAGGGCAAGTGTAAGGCACCAACACCTGTGCTGGCCTGTGGTTTCACACTGCAACACACCCCGCAGTGCTTTCCATGTACAGCACTATGTGCAAAGAAACAGAATCAATCCACCATAAAGGTGAAGGGTTGGCCATTGTGCCTATTTCCTTGTTTTCATACTTGACCAAAAGCTTTCATTTGGAAGTACCATTAGGACATAGTAAAACATTAGCAGGGAACACAGCTCCTCTCAGACCAGGCAAAGAACACATCCACATTTCAGTATCAGGAGGTATCAGTTCAGTAAAGGTATTCAGTTGGTATTTCCCCCTGGGTCTAGTTCTCCCTTCTCTCCCAACAGAAGCAATGCTGGAAGTGGAGCTGTTCAGGTGTGCAGATAAGTCTTCAGTTTGCAGTAAGTGAACGCACAAAACAGAAGCACTTACCAGTGACAAAATTTGCCACTTCTGACAGAAAATGGCAGGAAAGCAGTGGCCAAGTAAGTCCCCAAGAACCACCTTATGTACCTTTCCCCCCTCCCCGATTGAGCTTGCTCAAACTGAGCTGACAGATGATGCAAACACCTTTTCAATTCTCCATGCCTCCCTGAATTACTTTATGTGCTGCATTTGGGTCACGTGTGCATTGCATTCAGTGGCTACACTTCCACGAACTTCCACCTTCAGGATAACTTAGAAGCACTGTTTTTAGAGTATCACTTCAAACTTCAGCGCTACATGTCAAGGATGTTTCTCTGACTCATGTGACAAGAAGAGCAGCAGAGCATACCAGAATTCCTTTCCCCC
>NW_008678726.1:82480-88087 GCF_000695815.1 Acanthisitta chloris
CAATTCCAACTTTTTCTGGTACATGCCTCCCAGTAAGAACACCCCCAACAAGCTTTAATGGTAACAAGAGCAATACATCCATCTTCAAACTCTGATGCAATTGGTTTAAGGCCCATCAGTGTATGCGCTATAAGGAGCTTGTAAGAGCAACAAGTCATAATGGAGGGAGAAGAAAAACCCTTTGCAAAGAAAACCATAAGTGACACTACCAAAATCATACAGCGCTTGCTGTGAATAATTTGACTATGAACTGCTAGGAAATTTCATTTCAAATCTAGTGCGAACTGTTAGAATAAATTACTACAACCAACACTCATCATAGAGAGTTTCAAAGTCCTCCTTCTCACTGGTATTTGAAGCTCTTCAAATTTTCACTTAAACCAAAACAGAACAAAAGCTCCAAACCTTCACAACACAGAGCACCTAAGCAAAAATCCCTTTTATTTTATTATCACTATTAGCTCTCTCCTACTCTGAGCTTTGTGAATGGAGACAATGTTAGGAGCACCAGCAGTCTGCTAAATTAGGGCAATTTGCAACTGAAACAAATACCTGCAGATAAAGATGCAAACGAATGTCTTGTGCTATGCCGACGTCAAGCTGAAAAGAATGCGGTGGCTAAGCTGAACACAAACATTGAGCACAAACGTTAAAACACCTTCTTACATACTAGGGAAAAACTGTCATAAAACATCCTTAATGGCAGGTAATTAAGCAGAGAGACAGACTACAGCAAGAAAACAGCTGAAATCCCAAGCTTAATTCTTGCCCTCACAAAGACAGAATCTGTCTCACTGACAACTAAATGCCCTGAAGGATAGTGAGTGCTCTGTGTGGGAATAAGGTCAGGTGTACGTAAGAACAGAAGTCAGCATTAAAAATACATGTGTTGTAATAAACTTGCACAGGTAAACGTGTTCCTCAGAGATTAAGATATTTAGCTAGATTAGAAAGAACTATTTTCTCCTCCTACGGAGTACAGGAAGCTTCATTAGAGCTTGCCTTGCTGTAAAACATCTGGCACTGACTGACAGACTACCTGACTAAAGGAAACGTTAGTCTAGTGACACATCAAAAAGGTTTATCTCTGTGTCATGAAAACCTGTGCTGAAAAACACCACCCTGTGTGCTTCACGTTTCATTCATCTCCCCAATGTATTTTAAATCACTTTAGGGATCAGGAGGTGCCCTACTTGGACAGCTTTAGACACTGAGATACTCTTCCCACAGCCTGATTACTCAACACTGCCACGAAACGCTGTTCCAAAGGGTGGGGTTGGCAGCCTCCACACCCACTGCAGCTTGGCACAGGTAAGTGTGATTGCTCTGGTCACCTCTGGCTATGCCTCACATCTGCAAACACAAGCTCACAGCAAACACTCTCTTTTTTTGGAAGAACTGCAGAGATGCTGAAAAAGATTCGGGAACTTTTCTGCTAAGGAGGAGGATAACTAATAACCAGTGACGCCTCTGAGGCTTAAAGCTCAAAAGTTTTATGGAATGACAGGTCCTTCAAAGCTCAGGAGAGCTTTTCATGGAGCAGCGATAACCTCCAGCTGATTCTTACATTACTCCATTCTTACATTACACACACACCATGTGTGCCCATGAACAAAGCACTCCTAGTTCTGCTGCTGCAATCCAAGGGCTGGGAGAAGCGTGTCCAGGCTTTTTACAGAAGCTCCCTAGAAAACAAAAAGGACTGGAACAGCATCCTCCTCTCACGGATGCCACCGAATTACCACCAAAGGCACTGGGCTTTGGGCCACCAGAGAAACTGTCAACATGAGTTACTGGCAAAAATTACATCCAATAAAAAATCTAACAGTAATTCACCTCTTCAAATACAATCAGAGAACCAAACACTTGTCTAATTCTTTTTTTCTTAAGACAGAAAATGAGGCCCAAACCTTTTAAGAAAATGGATCTGTTTATAGAAATCAATTTGGATCAAAGCCAAAATGAGAAGATAAAAGATGTACAGATAATGACAAAGAAACAGACCATTGGCTCATTATTTGGTGTTTGGAACGGACAGGAGAAAAGTAAAGTCACCTCACAGAAGTTCACCTCTATCTGCATGGCTTTCAGCACAAAAAAAACAACACAGCCCCAAAACAGCACTGAATACTAAGGTAAGGTCAACTACTTCAATCAGATGAAACAACATAGAACCAGCAAACACATGTTCTACACTTTATTCTTAGCTTTCAGTGTGCTTGTTCACAGTTGTACTTACTTTTAGAGGGGTAACATACCTTTCTTCCCCTCCCTTTCAATATCATCAGCACAAACAACTTGTGCAAGCCTGTGTAGAGTATACTCTATTGATATCAAACCAGCTGCTGATATTCTAATATCAGTTTATTACTCCATCTGACTCAGAAAAAGCCAAGTCAAAGCTCAGAGCTTTGAAGTGCAGCTTAAGAGCAAAGAAGAGAATGTGTCATTCTAAAAAGCAAAAGTGTTTTGCTATACTGAAATAGATTTAAAAAGAAAATTTTTATTATTACTATTCCTAAAACCAGAAAATCACAGAATTGGAAGTAAATAAATAGAAGTAACTGACTATCAGCATGAAAGCACAAAGGTTACTTCTGCTAGAACAGGGGGCACAGCTTCCTTTCCCCTTCAAGTTCAAGCCCATGCCTCTGCACACACGCAATTAGCCTGAAAATTCCCTGGAACTATAGAAGGAAACAGATGAGAACACACCTTCACTGGCATTAGCCTGTGACCAGATCAGTCCCTCAGTTTAGAAGCACTACTAAAGCAAGGATTTGGATAAATCTCCAAGAACATGAGGTGAAGGAGGGATGGGAGACAAGTGTTGTTATGGCTGGGCTGAAGCCAGTTAAATGCTTCTAATTTCAAAGCTACCTTAAGGAAGTTTCATTTCATTTTGAGAGCCTTGACTCCTCCACACCATACACTGAAACTGCTCTTCAATCTGGCAAGCAAGAAGGCCCAAGTCTGACAAAGGCTTCCAGAGAGCACTACACAAGGGACATACATTCCCAAGCCAAGAACTTCTTACCTCTGCTCACACATGAAGCTGACCCAATGATTAACACTGTAATTGGTATTTCAGGTAAACATAAAACACCAAAGTGAACCTCTACCTCCTCACACAGCAGTTCAGTGGGAGTAGAACAACACTCAGGCTTGAAAACCAGAACCTTAGTTATAAGCTGCACCACTTTTATCAGCCAGGAGAAAGGATCACAGTTTGAGGCTTTTGAATGTTTAGAGTTTTACATCACAAGTGCAATTCGAGCACACCTTTCTGCAATTAAACATTTGCCTAATAAGAACGTCAAGATTCCCCCAAGAAGCTTCTTTTCAGAAGCTTCAAAGAGCTAAAAACCAAAACAACCTCCACAAAAAAACAACCAAGAAGGAAAAAAACCACATCCTACTAATGGCTCTGGGATCTCTGGAAACAGAGATGGAAGTGCATTCCCTGCATTCATGGACGTGGCATCACATGTGTTCTGGTATGAAAGGATATTTTACAGCCCAGTATTGGAGTGTAACCCCTTCCTTTATGGGCTTTATATGCTGAGCCTACAGAAAAATCTGTATGATATTTGCCTCATTGCATTTTATGAGACAAACTCTCCCAAATATGCTTCCACTTACTAACGGATCACACCAAGGACCAACTTAGTGCTACAGGAACAAAGTACAAAAATTAAAGCTTAAAATCTAGCACCTCCCCCCAAAAATGACTTCCAGGACGAAACAAGTTTGGTTAATTCAGCCTAGTACTTCAGGGCTTATCCCATCACACATATAACCCATGGCACGTGGATAACCTGGTTACTGGTACCTGGTTTAGCACCTGGTTATCAGTAACCTAGTGCTGATCTTGTTACAGCTTCTCACATCCTAAATGACTTGGACCTATAAAATCATGCAGGATGTGCTGCCTCATTTTAAGCAGCAAAATTCAACAGTTCACGTTATTGTGCTAACAAATTAAAAAATCTGTTTTAAGCAACTTGTGTAAATATTTTATCTCAAGTGCTATGAATTTCTTAGCCTTTAAATTCCCTTTAAATCCATGACACTGCAAAGCAGTATTTTAAATTTAAGTACTCTGTGAAAAATCAAGGGAAACAAATCTCACAGTGTGAGTGTAAAGAGTAAAATTCAGCAAAAGGTAAATTTTCACACAACTTCCACCAGCTGCAAATAAGAGTATTGACATGATGTTGAAAGATCTCTATCAGGGAGCAGAATGTCATCAAAACGTGCCATAATGTCCTGTGTGAGATTTTATGCTTCAACTTAACGACTTCTAACTGCTTACCCGCAGTGATTCCTTTGGGTCAGAAGCAAACCAGGCCACAAACAGGTTGACACTCTGACACTGTTTGCTTATTCACTCCATGTCCTTTACCACACCAGGAACTGGTATCAAAACACAGATAAGACTCAGGGTGAAGCATCCCTAATCCCTGAGATCCGAACATGAGTGCTCGGGCTGGGAATTAACAAACCATTGACACAGCCCCGTTAGGGCTCCCTTTCTACAGCAACAACCCTCGGAGCGAGAGTATTTACCTACAATGTATCCTGACAACAAGTCCATTGATACTAACAAGCTCCAGGGAAAACACACACGGTGTGAAAGTGAAAGGCAGAAACAAGTGATGCAGGAGGTATTAGGGTTGGGTTGTAACAGTAACACTGTTCATTAGAATTACTTCCTTCATACTGGTTAGCTCACAAATTACAATTTTCCACCTTAACACCGTTTTCTTCTCAGCAAAAAGTTGAACATGAGGTAATACTATACTTTTCCTCGTGCATTCATAGTCAGACAGGCCTTAAAACTCATATTTAACATAGAACTCAATACAGGTATAATATTTAAAATCAAACCCGTATGGAAACTTATTATTACTGACCTTCCACAGAAAAAAAAAAATCAGCTTGCAAAACACTTGCAAGTTGATGTACAAAGGTATTTAGATACCAAAAGGAAGAGGTTGCATTGTGTTAAATTGGTTTTGTACATGAAATGTACAATTTTCAATGTCTTGAAATGCTTTACAGCAACCTCAGACCTCCATTCAGTCAACCCATGAAACATTTAACACAGGAAAGAAAAAGCACCAAGGAAGAAAAAAGGCAGCCAAGGGGAGGGGAGGGAATCAAACCAAGGAAATGATAATTAAATATGTATTAAGAAGCCTATTAAATCATTTAGCTATTTCTACTGATTTTTAACGCTTAGCACACAAACGCAAGAAACGGGAAGAAGACATGATAAACACTAGGTGAAAATGTACCCACCCCTAGCCGAAAGCTTTTTGGTGTTGATGATTTTGGCAGCATACTCTTGTCCTGTGGTGATTTTCATACACCTCCTCACGACGGAGAACGCCCCTCTGCAAGCCAAGCAGCAAAGTGTCAGTCCAAGCGAAACAGCCCAGTGCCATCGCCGCCGAACGGGCCGCGCGGAGGGGCGTGATGTCGGCAGAATCAGGCGAAATAAAAGCGGATTTTTCCGACAGCGACGCTCAGCATTGATTTTATTCGCTAAAACAGTGAGCTCCGCCGGGTGGAAGCGGCGGCGGAGCCTTCCCCGGCGCGGGC
>NW_008678727.1:0-12316 GCF_000695815.1 Acanthisitta chloris
GCTCCCCGCGCTGCCTCCCGCCCTCGCTCCCTCCCTGCCTCTCGCCCTGACTCCTTCCCTGCCTCTCGCCCTGACTCCCTCCCTGCCTGCCCCGAGCTGCGCGACGATCCGACCCAGAGGGGCGCAGAGCCCCCGCCGGCCTGCTGTGTACCGAGCTGCTCGCACCCACACACAGAGATTTTCTAGAATATCAAACTATGCTCCTTGTGTTCAGTAATTGTGGCTTGGAAATCCTGCTGGCAGCACCGCACCGAGGTCTTGCACAGTACCATTAACTCCCCGGCATAACCATCTCCAACGTCCAGTATCTTCCGTTATTATGAAGTCACTTTTAAAAGCAAGGTGTGGGCATTAAGCTTTCAGGAGAGTATATCCAGGTAATTTTTCATCCCCTAAATTCTGTTGAAATGGCAAGAAACGCGAGTGCCGAGCTGGGAAGCAGGAGACCCTGTGAGGGGAGTGCTGGCAGCACTGCTGGGTGCAGCCCCAGCAGCTGTCAAGGCTGTGGTGGAAATTAGCCTTAGAAGTGCCTCATTCTATTATTAAGAACTTTCTTGCCCCTGGTCTTTCCCCCTTCTCCTCATCCACTTTGCATATTCCATTTTACATGTTTAAATAAAAAAGTCGATGTAAATGTCTTTTAAATTGACACTATCACAAGACATGGAGGTTCCTATGAATAAGTTACTGCACTCTGACATTTGGAAGTCATCAAATGAGACAGTATAATGTCAGCTTGATATTTTTCACACTATGAAAATATCAGCTTCATGTCAAAGATCTAAATTCCATCTTAATGTAATAAGTTTTCTTGTATTCACAGACGACTGAAAATGCTAAATATTTAAATGTGAAATGAACTTCTACAGTTACAATCTGGCCTTCATATTCCATTATTATTAAATTGAAAGGCAAGATCTTATTCCCACTCTTTTCCTTTTTTATGATTTCTTCAAACATAGCAGTGTTTGATAGAATAGTGTTAGCCATACTCACGTCTCTAAATGAATTGCTTTCCCATCAACATGTGACAAAGTTTTTTTAGAAAAAGCCTCACTTTTCAGTCAGCCTATATTAAAATAGCTCCAACATCCAACATAAAACCATGTGCCACTGGTGATACCAGTATCTTCCACTCTGCCTGACAGGGCACACAGAATGCAGCCTTTCATACAGAGGGAAGATTAATCCCTCCAGTGCTATTTGCAAGAGCAGTATCCTTTGCTTTCCACTCACTATAATTACGGCCTCAATCAATTAGGTGTTCTGTCAACAACCACTAGTGATTTTATATAAAACAGTGCATTTAGACCCTGTGTTCCTCTTACCTGAGTGGCAAATCAGAGGAGGAGTAGACAGACATTTGGAAGAAAAGTCAATTTGGAACATCCATCTACATCCTTTTACTGTCATTTTCATGCCAGCCACTCTGCCATCTCCGCTACCACAACTGCAGCCAGTCCTGAAGGCATTAAAGGAATACTGAGTCTAAAAAGTACTGCAGTTGCCCATTTTGGAGCCACAAGACAAATACTAATGAGGAGCCCATAACCACAGCAAAGTTGCAGCTAACCAGTGCAACACAAATCGTGTCTGTCTTTCGGCACTGCCATAGGACAGCTCCAGTTCCTGTATTTTCTGCTACAATGCTGACAGTTCTGATGGTGTTCTTACCAGCCAGAACTGTCCCTACCCAAGTTAAACAGCATTGAAGGAAGAAGCTATCATTTCTGGGATAACAACTCTAAGTATTATCACAATGGTGGAAGTTTATCCAAAAGTGGTTTGTGCAAAAATGGCAGAGAGAAAGCAACATGAAAACCTGCAAAAACGCCTCTAAATAAGCTACAAGGAAAAAGCTTGAGGAAAACAGAAGAAACCACATTAATTGTGCAAATACACGATAAAACATGGAGATGTTTTTCCCTGGTATTCTCAAGTACAGCTAGTAGAAAAGTTTTAATTATTTTTTTTTTGTCTAAAGTATGTATTTTTTTACAGTTGGAATAAATTCATTTAACAAAAAAATGACATTGTAAATTAAAGCTCCATGCTTTGTTCTAAGGTTACATACAACATTTTCATTTTCAGTTTTTGAAAATGAGCAAACAGATTCTCATTGATATATAAAAAAGACCTTCTCTAATTTGAGAAAAAACAAATCAGAGGAAAAATATTTTCTATTACCTTTTCTCTAAGCATTTTAGAACCAAGTTTTTCATGGATTTGTGATCTAGCAGTGCTTTTTAAAGGCACTTGCATTTATCCTCCATGCATCAAACTGCTCTAAGTCAATTCCCTAGAACACTTAATCTTTTGGCAGATGGAAACTCATTTTGAAAGTCTACTAATGATCAATTAAAGCATTAGCTATCTCTACAGACAGGAGGTTTATGGGGTCACAGTCTCTAGAAGCTGGAGGCAAGAGAAGCAGCATGTTCGCAATATAGCTAAAACTTTCTGTAGTTACTACAAAATTGGCAAAACATCGGAAAACAAAAAACATGACTTAGTCTTTTTTCTTTGCCATAATATGTTGAAAATAAATGTGATGGTTTCTATTTTATCAGAGAGGCCATGGTCCAAACTGAATGTCAGCAAAGGAAATGATCTAATCTTTTCAGTTTTTTTAATGAGACCTAATAACATTCCCAGCACTTCCAATAAATTTGCATTATCTTTTGAAAATTGGTTTCATTCAGGCTCCAGTCATAAAAATACGTGCCCATGCTGCAAATATGCAGACATGTCTTGTGAGAAGCTGTTCTCAGAATCAGTGGTTCACTGGTAAATGATGCATCATTTCACACGTGCTCAAGACCCCACAATTAGGTTTGGACTCAAGACGAGTACTCTGCCCAGAAGCTTCTATGTAATTTGACATACAAGTAGTAAGACCAAATAGATGCAACTGTCACATCCATAAAAGAATTAAAGATTCTTTCTCTAGGAGTTTGGCAAGCCATTTTTTCTTGAAGGAGATGCACATAAAAGTGATTAACCATCTAATGCAAACTAAAAAGGTTGTTTTTTACAACATGCCATATCTAGTATGACCACAGGTTCCTAATACTAATACTGATGAGAGAATCAATACTTCCTTGATTCAATGCATCTTTGCCTGCAATTTACTTTGTACAAAGGTAGAATAATAAATAGAACATATTTTCTTTCAATGAGAGTAAAAATGCATGAAGTTGCCTACCAAAAAATTGTAGAAAATTAACAATGCTGTGTGTTTTTATAAAGAAAGTATGTAAAGATACTTGTGGGTAGGGAAGGGTATCATGTTGAAGACAAGCACAGCTACCATTGAGTAGTATATTTTTTCCTCAAGAAGTTCAGCATCTACATGAAGTATATCTGCTTGTGGAACCTTATTACAATGGATTCTCCTCCTGATGTAAGCAAAGGGTGACAGAGAATTAATGTGCCATTTAACCTAATAAATGTCGGAAACAGACCTCTTTAAAAAGTGGTGGTTTTGAAAGAGGCATTTCTACTCTCTATAAAAAAACTAAACATTAGTAAGAAGCCAAAATTTAGGCAATGCTCCTTAGTTTACCAATTCCTTCCATTCTCAGCTGCTGAGATAGGGCAGCTTTAGTAGCTGTGCGTCCACCTTTTGAAATTTGGCACATTAGCCATTATTTCCCCACACATTGGAATGAACAAAATGGCAGTGGATGACAGACTATTAATGACCTTTTTCAGAGCACTGAGAGATCCTTTGCCATTCACACACCTTTTGAAGGCAGAACAGTATTCATTAGTGTAGTTCAAACTTCAAGTAATTATTTACAGAGCACATTAAAGTCCTGATAGCAAATATGTTATGTAAACACTAAGCATTTCACACTAAACTAGCATACATTTCACCTCACAATTCAAAATCCAGAACACTGCTTTGGGAGTAAAAAGTAGCAATAATCAAGAATGGACACAACTCCATTCTTACAGCAACACGGTCTCTTTCTTCTACAGCAAAGCAGGGCAGAAATCCTAGGGCTTAGTTGGAAAATTCTTAAGAGATTGAAGCTAGGAGTATTGGCATAATATGAAAGGGAGGAGCAGAGGTGTTTCTAGGGGACAGCGAGAAAAAAAAAAGAAAAAAAATGAAGGGTGACAGAAGAGCTACAGCTCCCCCTTCCAAACTACCTGCTAGTACATTGCAAGGGCAAAATGCTACAGAGTGACTCAAAGCAGACAGGAACTCCAGGCATCCCAGGATAAGCCTCTGAATAACTCTCCAATTACAAAACATTCTTGTTGGCCAGATACTAATGGGACAAACTGCAGAAGAACAGAGAGCTGGGCCAATGCCAGTGAGTTGGGAGTGTTGTAGGCACAGCAGCCACATGTTCAATGCCCCTGCAGACTGACAGCACAGTGCCAGGCACCCTGACTGCAGGGGAGTCACTGCTGCCTGAACTGGAGCGACAGCAAGAGGCCAAAACCAGGTATTTCAATGTAAAACAGTCTCCTGCTCCAGGTAAAAAAGATCAGTACTGGTCTTGACTATGTATGGATGACCATACATTATGGTTGGAGTGTTATGCTGGAGTCCTTTTCCATTATTATGGAAACCTGATTATGGTTGGACTGTTATGCTAGAGTCCTTTTCCATCAGTCACAGAGGGAGCAGTTTCTGAGCACTGCAGTATCCTTGAAGAACACATCTTCAGCAGCAGACCAGGGGGGCACTCTTGACTACTTTCATCTGCGAAGAGTCAAACACAATAGGTCAAGCAGGGCTTTGACACAGTAAAGCAGAACATAGGTGAACTCTAGATATCTAAAGACAGAATTTTAAATGTGGCCCTTCTTTAGTGAGCACCTGCATTTTCCCTTTTGTACACGCACAAGGTTACACTTGGTTTGAGACATTAAGTTCCAAAATTCTGTCCCAGCCTGACCAGGACTGGGAACCTGATGTCACTGCAGAATTCCCCAAAAGGGCCTGATCAGAATACTTCACTTTTTTGATCTTCCTAAACTCTCCATACCTTCCTATACTTACAATGAAAAGGATATAAATGTGTTTATTTAAGCATACACACACATTTCTTTCAGTATAGCCTAAACAGTTGTTCTTCAGTTAAAACGTCCTTCCAAAGGATTAAAAATAATCAATTTACATCACTATTTTTCAAGTTTACATTAGAATTCAAATCACTTTGAAACACATCTCTCAAAAAATAGTAAACTGCCAACATCATGCACAAAGTAACCCAAGCCCAAAAGAGAAAGCCCATGTTTACTTAAGTTTTACTTCTTGTAGAAATTAATTATTGTCATTTACAGTGCTAGGATTATCTTTTTTTTTTCTTAATTTTCTTGCATTCCTCTCAAGTTGATCAGATTCAGGATGAATATATTTGTTGTCATATGCTCTTACTCTGAGAACTGCTGATTTGGTTAGCAAACACTTGAATTTAGTCCTTGGGTTTTGGTTCTGTACTCACCTAAAACATGAGTAATATATATTCAAAGATGTGATGATAGTTAAATTGCAGTAATAACAATATACACTAAGTGTATCAAATAATCTATAACAAGACTATAGTTGCAACAGACTATAATCTCATATGACACATGCAAAAGCTCATTTTAGTAATTCTTACAGCTAAAAGTATGATCACCAAATACCAGAGTTAAGAAAAGTAGATTTATTCGATTCTTCTTTTAGTTTGATGACAAAGTAGTACATTTCATTAACAGTAGCACAGAAATGAACAGTCTTTAATCTCTAGAATATAACAAGAGACAGTAAATGCCTAAGTGACATGTGACAGGTTTCACCAGATTTAGCAGCAAATACAATTTCCATAATGCACTCAGCGTCACACTTCCGAAACCAACAAACTCCTTCTTTTGAAGCTTCTGAAGTACTCCCTACAGTGGTGCAACCTTTCCATATTTAGTCATGAAAAATACAGAATCCTCAGTATATCAAGTTACCAAAAGCAGAAACTAACCAAAAGAAAAAAAGGAAAATCCCACTCCACAAAGCAGCCAGCCTCAGTCTTCACTGTTAGAACAGAGGAGCAGTTCCTTCATTATCAGATCTGCTTCATACAAGCTGACACACTTCTCATACATCTCACACATACATTGTCTACTCAGATGGAAATTTTTTTCCTCAAACTATTTTTATTTTTACATATATATTTATATATGAATCACTACAAAGATTAAAAAGAAATTAGCAAAATGGATACGGGTAAGAGTGTGGTTTTCCTCTTAGGAAAAGGACTTCCACAGGTAATATTTATTCCTACCATGCATGACAGTTGCCTTTACAGTGGGAACCATCCATGACCATTAGAACTTCAAGTACCAAAGTTTCCCTAATTTTTTTCCTAAATGTGAAGTTACATGACTCAAACATTGAGTGGGGTTTTCCCCTGAAGAGGGGGGAAAAAAAGCTTCCAGTATCTGTTAAACAGAAGCACTTTCAGAAAACCAATGTACAGCTGGTTCACAGTTAAGGTTGGGAAGTTTTATAAAGGCAGCTTCAACAATGTGATATTCTCTTACTCCTTTCCATTCCTAAGTGTTTTGCACAGCACCTGAAATTCCCCAAAGTGTGCAAATTTAAAGCTATGACAGCGGAAGACTGTTTCCCTTATTAAGCACAAACAATCAAATCTTCAAGCCACACAACATCAACATGCATCACTCTTACAAAATACTGAAATCAACCTTATTTCTTAGCATTTTTGATATCTTTTTAGCCAAGTTATATACACACCTGTAATATGCCTCATATAATCACGTGTGTGACTGTGTAGTCACACACCCTTGTGCAATTTCTTACTATATAAAAAAACTGCTATGGTACATTTGACAAAGCCAAGATGCAGAATACAGATGCATTGCATGAGTTTCTTTAAATAAGGCTTAGCTCTGTCCTGAACACATTACATGACACACATTAAAGACATGAAAATATTACAATAATAAATTTCCTTACATCAGAAAACAAACCTTTTAAATACTCTTATAAATAGCCATTAAATATCAATTTTATCTCTTTTTAGAAACACCTTTTTAGAAGTGATATTTCCTGCTTCTAACAGATGTTGTTCTGTTCAAAGACAAATTGCAGATTAAGGCATGAGTGTATTCTCCTTTTCAACTTAACATACTCTTAAAATACTCATACTACACTATACCTCCTTGAACTGAATAACCTCAACTGAAGTTTTGTGAGAAGTATGTATTTGAACAGGTCAAGTGCCACAGGAAAACAAGTATGTGGTTTCATATTGCTAATAAAACAAGTGGTTTGAAACAGTCCAGACCTTTTACCCTTTGTTCATCATTGAGGTATCAAAATACTTTAACTATGTGAACTAATGTATGAAATTTCCAGTTTTCACTAATTAAGTAATACTCAAAACTCTAGTCAGAATCAGAATTGTAATGTATTTGATGCAGCACAGAAGGCATGAAATGAAAAGGCAAGCTTATGGCAGAATCTGAGATAAAGAAAAGATTTCTCAGTTCTTCAGAAAATTAAGATATATGGTTTTGCTTTATTTCATTCAAAACACCACAAAGCATTGGTGTACTTAACAACAGATTCCCCATCCTCCCATCCCACCCTGCAAAAAACAGCGGTGATGATGAAAACAATGACAGCTGCAGTGAACTATTTCAAGTCCTGGTATTCACTTATCCTTTGTCCAGAAGGAAAGTGGTTTACTTTTCCATTACACACCAGAGGAGCAGTTATGAAGTCCACCGCCACCAAGCCACCTTCGCTCTGTCCCACACAGCAGAGAGAGAGTCCAGCGCGGGGCGCACGTCCAGGATGGTGAACTGGTAGTTCTTATCTACTGCTCCCCCATCGTAGTAATCGATAACATATCGCACTTCTTTTCCACACCGGTCAACGATCCAGTCATGTCTGTCAAAGGGCAGTTCATACCTGGAACAACAGATAATAGACCATGTAAATATTTTAATGCATATTAATGAACCTGTGAGAGGGAGTGGAAGTACTATTTAAGATTTATTTGTCCACAAGATCCCACTAATAATTCTACCTTCTGGCAACTGTAACTTGCAATACCAGGTCTGAAACATCTTTAAATTTATTCTACACCATGTTCTCAGACATGTCTCTCTAGCCTCCCAGCTCACTGGAAGAGCTGCCCACATACCCCATCCACGAACGTATCCTGGCTCTTGGTGAATACTCCTTTGCTTTGCCTCCAAACCGCATCAGCGATGGTCCACATGGACATTCCCTGTGCACAGATTTAGAAAGGACAATAGTTTTTATCTTTCAAAACAGCCTTATTTTAAGTGATTAAACCACTATGGTAATTTATTTTAGAAACAGAGAAACTGAATAGAAGAGCGAGCAACTGTAAAAAATTAATTACAAGTGATCTAAACCACCTTTTTTGGGTTTGGTTCTTTTTTTTTTTCTTTGAAAGTCTGAGAAGTCATCCAGTTTCTGCCAGCACTTACTGCTGGTATAATGAAGTATTTCTGATATGCTCCACACCACTGTTCTAACTCATCAACAGAGCAGTTCTCACCAAATCTAATCCACTTAATAGATTAAGAAACAGAAAACCATAATCTTTGTTACTGTGTAACAAAGAGCATGCAATTTCAGAGAAAAATTTTGACACACAGCGTGCTTAACTAATCTGTCTCTGGCAGGAACAGGGACTACACTGACCTTAAAAGTGACAGTTTGCATTACACCATTCACTGCTAATGTAAGTTTACATCTCGTCATGACATAAAGATTTCAATTAAATAATTCCCAGATACAACAAAAAGTAATTTCTCCAAATCCACATTATAAACACACCACCAAAATGTTCATCAGTTTTATCAACATATTCAGTTCTAGTTAAGCTCTTCTGGATATTCTTCCTCTATGTTAATCAAAATGCAGACTCCTACAAGAGCACAACTTTTGAGACGTTATCAGCACCGAAATATTTCTGCAAAAACTAAAGAGACATTCTACTGTCGAAGAATCACAAAAGCAAAAGCTAAACACAAGGATTTGCTTTCCATTTCATATGTACATACCCAGCGTGAAGAGCTTCCCACTTCAAAATCTCTTTCCATGCTTGCTCATTATTTTGGTTGTGAATCTTAATAATGTTGGTCATGTCTTCACTTGTTATGTCATCATCTTTCCACCTCCACCTAAAAAAAATAAGAAGTTGAAAACAGCTGATAAGCATTACAGCATTAACTACTCCACCTTACTTGGTTTATCTGAGGGATTTTTGAATCAAGAGATTTAAGGTTTTATGCCAAGGCATAAGACAAGTATGTAAACTTCTGGCTCATCAGCTTAAGCATCTTGAGAACCACTTCATTTTCTGTGTGGAAGTGCAGTTATCAAAGTTATCATCACAGAAATCCAAAAATTCTACACAGCTAAATTAACAGCTTAACTGGATCAGAAAGTTATCAGAGTGTGCAAACATCAGCACATCCATGGTATTCATAAAAATGATTAGGAAAAATCCCACTTGCATTCCTAATGCACAGAAGTCCTATATTCAATCCATTTTGCACACACTTAGAAATGCCTTTCATGTCCCTTGACCCTGCACTGTGACTACACATGTCCTTCCTTTTCAAAAGGCTTAACTCTGTACACATCTCTGTTTACAGGACCAAAACTTGTACGTACAGTATAGACTGCTCTGCTTGTGAGGTATTGTCTTACGAACAGTATCAATACATAGAACAAAGAAATAGTATTGTTTCAATAGTGACCACCTGTGAAGTTGACCTGTTTGAGAGTGACAAACCAATAGTTACAAAAAAATTAGGAAACAGCAGCACAGGTTTTTTAGGCCACAGGAGAAATTAATCATTCTGTTAGGTCTTGCCTATGATAAATTTCTGTAAACACTGAAAATATCTACTTGTTCGTTTCCACATTTTTAGCAATTCTGCAAAGTCCAGTTGGATTCCAACCTGGATTCTATGGTTCCATAGAATCTTCTAACCTGGTTGATTCTATGATTGGATGCTTTCACAATCATAGAACTTCTACTTCAGTTTACAGGATTAGCATGAAAAGTTGAGAGTTGGCAATCATGCAAACTTTGTCTATGCCTATGCACAACTTTTAAGAAAATTTTCCAAGCCAGCAGCAGTTGCTTGGCATGCCCTACCATCCTCCTGATCACTAGAGGAGACATGGCCTTTGAGAGCAGCTCACTCTATGAAATGGAGAAGTCTATAAAGAGGTGGGGTTTTTTAAAGAGCTGGTTAATTATTTACTGGTTAGAACCCACAAACTCTTAAACAGTAATGAATAATAACTAATATTTCATGAATTTCAGGCTCACAGAGTCCGTCTGGTAATTCACAGTGCATTTACCCTTTTCTTAGCATAGCATTCCAGAACATTTGCTCTGAAGGGTAGACCCATTTCTTGTCAGAATGAGCTCTAGGAATGGAAGATTCTTCTCTAACAGTTGACAACGGAAATGGCTGACCTGGGGATGGCTGCTGATTAGGAGGAGGCATCTAAAAAACAAGGAGGATCAACAACAAATGAGATTATCAACATCTTTTTTTATGTTATGGTGTTTGAGAAAAATCAAAGCATAATCAATCAGCTCCTACTAAGACCAAGAAGTCCAGCCTTAAGTCCACCAAATTATCTTTCTCTTTTGCAGTAGAACTCTGCACAAGTTTGCCATCAGAACACTAAAGGTACCTTTTGCCTAAACTTCAGCTTTCAAAACACCAATGCTCCTTCTAAATCAGAGGAAATCTTGGAGAGATGCTAATCAGAACTTACCCATACTGCTACTACACAGAACACAATATCCACTAACGTAGAATGAAAAACATGCAAGTAACTAATAAACAGAGAGCAAAGGATATTTACAAACTGGAAAACCACTCCCTTTAATCAAACAGACGTAAATATGAAGGCAATGTTAAGATGTAACTTGTATTTATATTAAAATTCACACACACACAGAGAAAAAGCAGTGCTAAAACTGAAAAAAAATGTTATTTTCCAGTTTCCACCTCAGACAGTATCACTATTCATATTTTAGGTATAGCATTTCAGAAAACACAAGACTAAAGAAAACATCTGAAAAAAGTTACCATATTGCTAGGATCTATGTCATCCCTCACTTGAGAAGCACCAGAGTTCACTGGACATGCTACAAACTCGTATGCTCTTTCTTGATGTGCAGGAACATCCTCTGCGTTCTCAGTTCTATGATCAGCAGTCTTCATGTGCATTGGACAACCTTAAACACAGGAAAAACAGTATACATTTTGCTACAAAATGAAAACTCTAAGATAAGACAGGAAATAGAAAACTTCATTAAATGCTCACATAAATGCAAATGGGTATTTCACATTTTCTTCTGAGCTTTGCCATAGTTTTAACTGTTCTCCTTCCTGCATTTTAGGACCCAACATGATGGTAAGAGATGAGTTTCCTATGTAGTCCCTGAATGCTCATTTCCTACCCCATGCTAGCCCCTATACTGTACTGTTCATACTTAAGGATTTCCTCAGCAACATTAATCCAACATGTGTTGCCCAAGGCAACAGAAGAGCTGATGTCCTTCTCCAGACATTCACCTGACTCCACCCTTCTGCTGCCCTGCATGGTTCTTAGTGACAACCACCTGCTCCCAGCTACTATCTCTGTGGGAACTCCCTGCCCCTCTGTTAGTGAAGCACATGATGGGAATATATTTGCAGGGTCCCTGGAAAACAGGACAACTGGGAGTGACGCACAAGTTCTACAGCAAGCACCTCCTGTCTCTACAGACTAAGCAGCTTGCACACTGTTCTGGTGCACAACTGAGTCCTTTTCATGAAAACTTACTTGAGAGCTACTTTTGCTAAAAGAAAAACTCAAGTTTTTATTTGAAGAATAGTTTATTTTTTTCACCAAAATATTTTTGATTCCGGTTTCCATGCGAAGTGTTTAGTTCATGCAAGTTTCAAGAATGATTACCGCTCATTTTTTCCTGATGCATGGGACATTCTGAAGGTGGAGACGCTGTCTGGTACTGCCTGGATGCGTCCGGTGACTGAGCAGCTGGGGAGGATGCAGACAGACCCATGGCTTCAGCACACCGGGGCTTTGCAGATCAGGTTTCTAAAGAAAAAAAACAAGCTAACACTCGTAACACAAAACACGCTGGTTATTTATTAAGGCGAACACAAGTGCAGTTGTAGAGCTGCATCACAAATGAAGCAATGAAAAGAATCAATTTAATAACCTTCCAGCCTAAATACAAGTCTAAGCGCCTGACCACGAGCAGGCTCCGCGCCGCAC
>NW_008678728.1:0-21140 GCF_000695815.1 Acanthisitta chloris
TGCCATCGGCACAGCGCTCGGCGCGGGAGGCACCGGGGGCTGAGCAGGACAGCTGCGACACCTCCGGCATGTGTCCTGGGTCGTGTTGGCTCACAACCCCGAAAACTGTGCTTTCCTTCTTTTTTTCTTAAACTACATTCTTATGGGTGTTTTGGTGGGGTTTTTTTAAGCACAGAACGTATGTGCGTGTGTATATCCATGTCCCTTATAAAGCAAACACTTGTGACTTCTAATTCACAGCTAATCCACGCTGTGTGTGACTCCCTGGCCGCTTGCAGATCACCCTGGTGCCGCAGAAAGCCTCTCCCGTTCGCTGCTGCCACAGCGCCTTGGACCGGGCTTGGCTGTAAAGGAACACAAAATGTTTATGACATCCACATGTGCGAGAAACTGTTGCCATGTTGCTATTTTTATAGCCGTTTTACTGCGCAGCACGAGCTGAAGAACAGAAAAAGGCATTTTCTGAGTGTGTGTGTGTGTGTGTGCACTCATGCACACGCAGGACAATAGCGACTGCTTGATCAAGCTACAACAAAAATATGTCTGAAAAACTTGGGAGCTTTATTTAGAATGTAATTTACGCAGAGCACTCGAGTTAGCAGAAATAGTCATTGTAAATTACGTGCAACTGATATACAAAGAGCAAGAGCTGTGTGTGCAAGTATATGAATAAGCTGCCCCTCATGGAATCAATTACGTGCATGCCTTTGCTTGTTCAGACCACTTAAGCTAGATGTAGTGTGTATGATGGAGGAATGGAACTACAGTACAAGTATTATATTGCAAATATCTAATTTTCATGGAAAAATTCAGTGGGTGGCTTCCATTTCAGCTAGGTACCTTTAAACAACTAGAAACCTCAAATAAGAAAGACTAGACATCCTAACAGTATAAAACTGACAAGAGAAATGTCTTTAATCCCTTCTTTTAGCTTCTAAAAATATCTCTGGGGTATTTAAAATCATAAAAAGGGGAAATGTCATGGAGAAGAAGAAACTGGTACAGAGATCTGTATTTTTTTCATTCTACATTCAAGTTCAGTGTTTTCAACAAACAAGGTAGAGCCACCAGTTTACAGCTGTGAAAGGCAAGATGGTTATTAAAGAAAAAGTCAACTTTAATAATAAAAGTCACTTATCAACTAGTCCAATTAACACGATAGGACAAGCAAATTCAGTAGTAAAGTATGGAGAGAGGGAACCTCTACAAGGTGTTTTGTTGCATTTTCTGTCACCAAGGTGTGGCATACATGGATCGAGGTTTGGTTTGATGTATTTTTGAGTTTTTGAAGTCCTTGTCTCTATTAATAGTGGGATATATTAATAGTCTGGATGACCAAATGAAGGCTGTTTAAAATCCAGTAAATATATTTTTCCTTCTGCATCTGCAACTTGGCACTTAAAATCTCCACTAAGTTTAAAGGAGCTTGGGCAGAAAGTAATGTTTTTTATTCAGATGGAACTATCACCATATTTTACACTGGATTGGTGCTGGGTTTTTTTCCAAAATACATACTTATCATCCTTGGTGGGGTTTTTTTTCCAAAATACATACTTATCATCTATTTAATCCTATTCTTGCATTGCTGTCCATAAATGAACAAATGATGCCTTCTCGTTTGGGCTATCTGCAATGATGACTGTCTTGCTATATGTGTTTTTCCCAAGAAGTGAATGAACAAATGATGCCTTCTCCTTTGGGTTATCTGCAATGATGACTGACTTGCTATATGTGTTTTTCCCAAGAAGTTCTCATTATATGTATATATTGAAAATACTGAACATGCTTACCCAGGGATATGTAGTTCCGACAAGACAACATGACCTTATAGAATGTGATAACAGAACATGCAAACAGGGGAAAGCACAGATAGATCTGTTTTTAATGACAGAGGTGACAGGGCAGAACAGGAGGTTATTAATTTTGTAGACCTTCAGGCTACAGGTGCCACAAACAGGGGAAAGCACAGACAGATCTGTTCTTAATGACAGAGGTGATAGGGCAGAACAGGAGGTTATTCATTTTGTAGACCTTCAGGCTACAGGTGCCTTGGGGAGTTCATCTGGCCCATGGAGTGACATCTTTTCTTCCCTACTTCAGAGGACTCCTGATATGTCCATGCTTCAACCACACACCAAGGGTACAGGAAATTGTCATGGTATCACTTTAGAGGCCACATTAAAGAAACACGGATTTGCTTTGGACAGTAAAATTCAGATTAAGCCTGGTTTAAAACATGACCTGTCTTTGTCCACGTTGCTGTGCTCCTGTGGGCTTAGATGCTCTCTAGTTCAAGTTGCCCACATTCTTCACCCTTTCTGGGGAAAAGACAGAAGGGTTTTATCACAGTCTGGCAAGTGACACGTGGACAACAATGAGGTAATGTGCTAAATCATTCTACCATATTTTTACTTCTCGATGATTTTGACAGGGCTTTACTGAGAAATTAATAGCACAATAGCTCTGTGTAACTTAACCTGTTGTTCAATGGTTGTGAAAGATGGAACAGGCTAAAACCAGTGTCTAATACGTGACATTTTTAATCACCAGAGTTTTTAATCTTCAGAATTCAGTTTTCTTTGCCTACAATATTAGAACCGTTCTTTATTTTTCAGGTTTATATTCAATTCCTGTTTTTTAAGTCCGGTATAATTTCTAGAAATTACTGATTTGAAGGTCTCCATTTCTCTCTATATTATACTAGTAAGCTTTTTGTTTCATGCAATGTCCCAAATATTTAAACTAAGATCTATTTTCATTTTCATACCGATAATTTAAACTACTTGTGTATTAATTGCGTAGCCTTATTGACTGTGATTAATGTCGAGTGTATTTCGGTGTATCTCTCTGACAAGACCTGCACTTTCAGAGCACATTTATTCAGTGTAAAAGTAAAAGCATTTAACAGTGAAAAATAAAGTAGCAAGATGTACTCTCCTCCCCTTTTTTTTAGCAATTGATACCATTACAGTAGGTGCTCACACAGTGCTTCACTGTCTTCTGCAATCAAAGTTCCTGTGCTTTATGGCTTTTTCATGAAAGGTGTTTTTAAAAACTGCATCTTCGTTTTCTAGAATTGTCTAATTTATGTTGGAAGGAATTTCTGGATGTCATCTAGTCCAACCCCCCAAAGACAGTGAACCTACTACAGAATTATTTTCCATCTCACATGTTGGTGCAGTTCTGCATACTTACAGAGCATCCATCAAAACCCAAGAGCTTTATCTGGGGCAAATTTTGAATTGCCTGTGTTACACTAATGATACATAGGAATTAGTACAATTAACTTGCTTTGGAGGTTAAATAAATTTCACTTGGAAAGGTGTGAAGTAAATGCAAAATATTGTAGATAAATGCATATTTCCTTTTTTCTCCTTGTTACCGGAAATATGTTATCAGTGTTTTGTCAGCTGAAACCCAGAAGCCTGAGGAAAGATCATTAGGATATCCCACCTGCATTCCAGCTATTGCTCCAGAAGAGTGCAGGTCTCCTGTAGGTCCAGTAGCTGCAAGCCCTGTGCAGATGTTTCAAATACTCCACGCTGTCTGAAGCATTCAGGAATTTGAATCACTTCTCTCCTTCATGCTATTAATCTTGCTGATGGCACTGACAACATCCCAGTGACCCTGGAACAGGTTCAGGAGCAGAATTTTGGGAGCATGTTTCTTTTCCAATACATGAGACAAACTTGATCACGTATCTAAACAGTTCAGACTATTTTCAGTTTGTGATTAACTGGAATGGTTAGGCTACTGCCTGGAAAACAAGTGATTTGAATAATTTAGGTTTTCTAGCATTGTGTGTAATATAATGTATGTTACATGATAGTAAGTGTTAGGGAAGAAGGCAAAATAGCCTGCATGCAACCTATGGCAAAATTGTCCCAGCAGACTGCATCATATGGATGAACTACCTCGTTCTAATTTAGCTTCACTCTGCCTTGACAACTGAATATTACCCTGGGGAATAAAGACCACCACCACAAACGTGGCAGGGATGCTGGAGAGGAGTTCCAATAGATATATAAACACTCAGTCTTATTTTCCTATCAGCAGAATTTGGACATATCATTCATTTCAACATAGCCAACTCTTAACTTTGTTCTCTGGCCATTCTGCGTGCTGAAGTGTTCCTGCAGTTCAGCTTCCAAGTCTGATCAACAGTCAGAAGAGAAATTATTGCCTGCTGTAGCTCTGTTATGGGTATGTAAACAACATTCTGTAAACAACACCATGGTGTCAAATGATCCTACTGCTCTTGTCTCAGAAATCTACATCCTAATCTTTCAAAATGTTGTATATGCACTTCCACAAAGGTTTGTATATATCCTTATATATAGATATAAAATATATCTCCATTGCTATGATCACATATGCTTTCCAGAGTAGGATAACTGGAATTTTTGGTCCTCTATAATGTGCAAGCTTGGAATGCCTGAGGCTTCACAGGAAGATATTTTAATAGAGAAGTTACTATAAAACTATTGCTGTTCATCACATAAGTAAAACTTCTGTATTCAGTACTAGAAATCAAGGTCCTAACATTGTTGATATTTTGCATAAAAACATATTGTGCACGTTTGAAACTTTGAATACTGTGTTCAGAGAGCATAGGCATTCCCAGTAACAAGTGCAATAACTTGATCAGTCAGTTAATGCTGTGAAAATCAAACATGGCAAATATGTGTCCTGTGGTGAATTCATACTATAATATTAAATAGATTCAAATGATTATATGCAATACCAGATAAAACTAAAGTCTGAAGAAGAGTTTGAATTTATACATGTAAGAACTCACATGTACATTCATTCAAGGGAAAAGGAGTGCAATCTCTATGCCAGGATTTTAAAAATTACTAGCTGAATTATACAAAAAAGTCTTTATATACATAAATAAATATTAAATAATATTATAGTACTAATACTGCATGCTATTATTAATACTATAGTAGTAATAATAATAGTATTAATGCTGATCATGCAACTTAATCTACATATACATTATGTTTATTGGCTACCTGGCACTGAAATTGTTTCTTCATACCTTCTGCCCTGGGAAAGACCCTGACTCATCTGTCTAGCTGATTTGATATTTAGAGATCTTGTAACTTTTGTTTAGTCTATCAAAGTTCTACTGCCCAAAGCTGTGTGAATGAATTACTTATATGCTATGTTACTACTACTATTCTTACTCTATAATTATTACCATGTACTTGGTACAGTGCCTAAGCTAAAGGTACTAAAAAGTAGCTAAAGCTACTAAAAGCGTTAAGTAGGATCAAATGACATCTGGACACTGTAGCAATGTATCAAAGGCAATTAATGGATTAATTCTCAGTTGTTTCTTAAATTTTTGTACAGGGCAAAAGCCACCATTAAGGTACTGTCCTGCACTGAAAATGGGATCTAGGCCTGGAACAGACCTTTTAGATCAAATCCACTGTTTTCCTCTTATGTTCATGTAATTGCATTCATAAATCTCTTATTTTTGTTGTCAATTAGCAGCACAATGAAAATAGCATAGTTATGTTTTACAGCTGTTTCTGACTCTGTTTTTAGTTTCTTGCCTTCATGTTGTAGAAGAAGGGAGCAGGTAACATCGAATGGTGAAAAGCTGTAGAAGGTGCCTGAAGAGCAGCGTCATGAATTGCAAGATTCTCACAAACTACATGGTTGTTACTGGCTTCAGAGGTTTTTCTACAGCTAGTAGGCATGATGATTTCACTGTCATGTGGGAATGGTTTAATAAATTCAAATTAAAATTTGCTCGTGCCCATGTTCTCATTTTTCATAGTGTTTTCATGCAATGACATGTAGAGGTGTGGTATGTACACCAATATGTATTGGCATTATTTAGGCCCATGACTAACACAATACTGTACCAGGGCTAAAAAAAATTGAGAGTATTGTAGAAGTGGTACAGAACTCCAACAGTAACAGTTGTTGTAGCAGAGCACAATCTGAATCCAGTATGGACTCCTTGGAACTGTCAAGTGCAGAGGAATTGCTCAAACAACATGGATTGTAAAGAACTTTTAGACAGCTACTTGGACTTCTAAGTACACTGGTACATTTGAGAATTTGACTTTTTGTCTGTCAGGATGAATTTGTGATTTCTTTTTTAAGAGATATGCACAGTTATAAAATTATGTATGGACAGATCCCATTCCCACTTCTACAGAAATGCCTGTGTATTTAAAAAGAAGTGCTAGATGTGTTCTATAAAGTGTGTCAGCAGAACTTAAAAGGAATTGTCATCTTGGAGAACTGTTCTACCTTCATATATATAATTTGATGTATAAAGACAGCTTTAATCTGTAATGTAGCTTTATCCTCTTCTAAGTACAGTTGATAATTGCTCCAACACCACAGTAGCCTAACTTTTAATGAGTTTTAGGGGTTTTTTTTATTAGCAAAAAGTAGTACTTCATGATTACACAATCTGTAAGCACCAGCTGACATATTTTCAATCCATTTCAATCCATATTTCCTCAAGCTCCCACTAATTTGATTCCTTCTTAGATGAATATTTCCAGTAGCTGCAAGTGTCAGAGCTACCTGATGGTTTGCCCTGAGGGAACAGAAGACTTGCTGTTAGTTGAAGGTTATAGATACAAGGAAGCTCCCTGTTTTGTGTGGATGCTTATTGACAAGTAGGAATAATTTTCCATTTAAAAGTATATGTTTCATGCAATTAAAAAAAAATCTAGAGACACACACACATACATAGCATGGGCTCTTTTTATTTTACGTCATTCAAGGTGATAAGAAGATTTTTGCCTAAAAAATGTTACTCAAATCTACTATTTTGTTAAAACTGACCATTGTTAGGAAGTTGTAGAGATCCAGGAAACTTACGTAACTTCAGAATGGAAAGCAGAATTGTAAGAGCTGAACTTTGGGATTTGTTCACTTTGTTCAACAAGGACAGGAATAAAATATCGCCTAATCTGCACTGGGATAGTTTTCTACAAGATTTCCTGTGTCTGTCAGTGCATTGCTGGGAATTTGCTGAAGTTGGATATGTATCTGCAAGCTTTTTATACAGTGCCATCTTAACTTCCTGAACAGGCTAACCCACATAGCACTAATAAGTGCCAGTAAGACTTATGCTTTTTAGTGGTAATGCTAGGTCACTAGTGTGCAGTGCAAAAATGCCAGAGTAGATGGGATTGTAGTTAAAGACTGGGTGCTTTCCAAAAAAACCCTGCCACAAATAAGAAAAAGCTGAACTGTCATTCATTTCAACTTTCTGGTTTGGGTTTTTTTGTTGTTGGTTGGTTTTTTTCCCCCCCTCTCTATTGCTGTGCTAACCACATACATACACAACCCTGGCATACAATGTGTGTGCTAAAATTAAACAGTACATCCTGAACAATTTTCTCTGATCTTTTCTCATACTCCTAAAAGAACCAAAGCAATCCCAGTTAACATTTTGGAAGTAGCTTCAACAAAGGTAGAAAGCAGTTCTGCAGAATTCTCACAGAGCTTCAAAAGTGTTACAAATGAGTATTTGGAACTGGCACCTGAGACATCCCACAGTAAAACTGTGTGCTGTAAGCTCAAAGCATCCTCAGCCAGCTCAGCAAGGCAGTCAGACCTCACGGCCCTCACAGAATAGCCAGCATGGACAAGTGCCTTTGCAGCCCTCCTGACAACCCCACACTGTGACTCCACTGTCCTCAATGCTGTGGTTGCTTTCAGGACCTCAGTGTTGGGCTTTAAAGTTTTTAATTGTGCAGCTTCTCATTATGCCCTGCTCAGCAGAGTGTTTACACCAGTGATCCATTATCATTTATGTTGTACAGTCCATGTCATTGTGTATCCCAAGGACAGTGGAGGAATGGTGGGCAAGAAGAAAGAAAATAAAAGTAAATAACAAAGACATAAAGATAAGCTCAAACCCACCAGAAATAAGTGCCCGTGTCTTAACATCTCATTATGAAATGCAACCATGTGAAAATTGCCCCATTTAAATGGCATTCCTCACACAGGGAAGATTATCTCCTTTTTATCTAACACTCACAGGCAGAAAATTTTTATCTGTATTTAAAAGGGAGACATATGAGTTATAAAATTTAGTATTGCTGTGCCTGACTCCTGGAAATCCTCTCACTTACAAAAATTCATAATTCTGAGTGAATTTGCCACGCTGGAAAAATTAGCTGTCTAGAGAGGAATTAATTGAAATCAGTTTGCAGGGGAGATTGTAAACTGAGCTAACAAACAGAAAATGCAGTTTTCAGCTGTGACATCTGTTAGATTTCCAAAGCAGCCCAGTGTCCTCCTCCTCTGCCTCTTAAGGAACGAAGAGAACATTCAGAGGTCATTTTGGGGCAGGGGCACAGTACTCAACAGGACTCGCCTTGTCCCAAAGAATGTCCAGCATCAGCACAGCATCCCAGTTCCATCAGTCTTTCTGGGCATACTTTCTTCTGAGAAGGTCTTCTATGCCCCAGACCCACTGAGTACAGAGGACCACAAATTGCTCCTCTGTTGAATTTGCAGGAGAAATTTCAGTCCAAGTGTTCCATGAGCAAAATGTAACTGTTTGTTCACTGGATATACTGAGAAAGCAAACCTGTTCCACTTAAGATTTTGTTTGGGTTTTAGGTCTCAAAATTGTTCTGGGATATCTAGATATACCTTAGAGGTTTTTTGGTTTTTTGGGTTTTTTTTTTGTAAGCCCAGCAACCAAAATTAATCTTATAGGTTTGTGTGAATAGATACTTTCATCAATAAATCCTGAGGCTTTATACTAAAGAATTTGTTTTTATCCATGGAGAATTCAAAGCACAGAATTCCAAAAGCATAGACTAGCAGTGATAGAAATAAAATTAAGATCTGCACAGTCTCATCTTGATGCCCAAAAAGCAGAGCTCTCTGCAACTGGAAGCAGGGGGGGAAAGAAAGTGGATTTAAAACTGTTCTAATAAAAAAGGTTCTAAAACTTTCAAAATACACTGAAGTTTGAGTCTGAGCATAATTTTTTGAAGTGCCTGAAAATTGGTAGATTAAAAGTGATCCTGCATTCTTGCTTGATTGGGACACTCACAGGATATAGTGATTGTTTCCATGTTCCATCAGAAATTTTCAAATAACCTTTTATTCCAAAATTTGGCTGAAAAGCGGGATGTTTTTCAGAGAGAGAACATACTCTCCCTCAGTCTGTTCTTTGTCAAAGTGAGTGTGGTCACTCTTCTTGAAAGATGTCTTCACATTCAATACTAACTAACTTTTGAGACAAAGAATTTTTAAATGGGGACATTGTTTTATTCTCCCAGCTTCACAAACCAAGAACTTCCTTTATATCTCGTTTTGTGAGGGCAGATAGCTTACTATAAGAACATACAAGAAAAACTGGATATTGAATTGAATCCAAGTCCATACTGTGAGAATGTATTTTCATACTTATATGACAAAGACACAACTTATACAAATAAGCAATTGTAATTGAAAAACTCTGTCAAAATCCTAACTATTTGGAGTGGTTTTGATTTCAGACATAAAAGAGCCTTAATTTTATAGAAAAGACGTGATGGGACTATGTATTATTTAAAGTTCTCAATTAACAATATAAATATTATGGTCTTGTTCAACAGTGAGGGGATTGTATTCATTTTGGCAATATTCAAAATGCAATCAGCCATAGATTATGAATGCCTTTAGACACTGTGCAATGGTGCATAAACCCAATCAATTATCCTTTTTTGACTAGGCTTATCTGGCACTGAGACTGGAAACCTGTTTTATTGTGAATTGTATGCACCTCAGAGATACATACAAACTATTTTCTTGTTTCTGTTTGCTTAATTAGTATACATGACATTCCTAGTCAGACTGGGCATGGGAATCTTTACTATCCAGTTTTCACATGTGTTGTACTTCTATGAGATTTATCTAGGAATTAAATAAACCCAGTTATCACTCCTTAGAACCTCCTTGTGTGTATCTTCTAGGCTATATCTCATGTGATACCTCACCACATTATTAATCTGCGTGTGCAGCAGAGAACTCATGGTTGTGCAGCATGCCATGAGAATTTTGCAGCATTTTGAACTCCACTTGAAAGTAAAGAATTAAATGTGCTTGCACTACAATTCCTTGAATAATTATTTGAGTTATTCCACCAGCATAGGTCAGTTTGGATCTTTGCCACCACTGCTATTCATAATTCCGATCAGAAAGAGACAACTGTGCCAAACTGCATCCTGTCAATGTGCTTATATGAAACTCAGGAGCACCATCAAGGAATTTTCTTGACTGCTACAAAGTGGCCTCCCACAGAGGAACAAAGGAGATGGAGAAAGATACTATATGCTCTGAGCTTCCTGCACATCGCTCTGCTTTATTCAAAGTGCAAACCCCCTCTCTTCCTGGCTAAATAAGCCATTTGTTTAAGACTTGATTCCAATCAGTATTCCAGTTCACTGTTATATTAAAAATGGCACTTCCCATTTTATCACAACTGTAAGGCGTGAAAGTTTTCTCCACATTCCTTAGTATACGTTGCATTTAGAGGATGCTGTCTTCAATCATACTATTACTGTCTTGACAGTTTAGTCATTGTTATTCATGAGGACTTCTTGATGCTTATCTGCAAGTTGTTCAAAGAAGATCACACAGAGATGACCTTGAAATGAGAATGAATGAGGCCTTTGTGTTCTATAAATCACTAGCAGTCAGCACAATGCTTGTATTTTTCTCCTGGGAGAAAAAAAAAAGGTAGCTACCTGTGGCCATAAGCCTCTGGACTTGTACATAATACATGCTACTAATCCAAAATTAAATCTCTGACAGATGAGGTGGAAAAAACACCCTTCAAATGAAAGCAAAAAGGAAAGGTTTCAAAGCTAGTGTTCAGCATAAGTTGCCAGAGCTGAAGAAATACTGAGTGTCAGAGAAGGCAATGAACATATATGATTCAGAGTCTTTGAGCAACACTTTAAAGACATTCCAGAAAAGCCTAACATAATTAAAAGAGCTGTAGATACAGACGAATGCATTTAAGGAATAAGCAAACAGCACATTGGAGGAAAGTGTATTACTGCAGCACAGCTAAATATATTAGCCTGCTATAGCAAAAATGAAGTACTCCTCAAAACATTAAATTTTAAGTTAATGAATAGCATTACATATATAATAGTAGGAGGGAAATCACACTGTATTCTCCAAAAGTATATTCTCATGTTGAACCTCTAGGACTGAGCAACAGGGAAAAGTTACCTGTCTTACTAGAAAAGCAGCTATCAGATTGATAATACGGAACCTTCAGTTTTCTTTTCAACAGTATGGCGAAATCCAGAGGTGCTGAGAAGCTCTCAAAAAAATGAAAAAATGTCTTGGCATTCTGTGTAACAACATGTAGCTTTAAGGGGAAAATGAATATGGGATTGAATATGGGCAGATACCTTATGTGGACTCTCCACTAAAAAGGCTGGGAGTCTTAAGCAGTGAAAGGGGAAGGCTGGGAAGAAAAGTGATGAAGGGTTATGAAGTAATGAAAACCATGGCTAAGCTAGAGGCAGAACTTCTGTTCACTCTATCCTGTAATACACAAACTTCAAAATAATAGCACACCAGCTTAAAACAAATTTTAAAAGCATTTATTTAAACACAAAGCAGTGGACTTCTGGCACTTGCTATGACATGGGATTTTAGAGGCAAACTGTGTCAAGAGGTTCCAAAAGGGATTAGGCAAATAGATGGACAATATCATCATAGGGTGGGGATGTATCTCTGGCCACCCTGACACAACAGTGGTGTATTGTGGGAAGAGAAAGAGGAATGGACCTTTGAGAATAGCTTGATTTGTTAGTCTCTGAAGAGATTCTCCTACTGCCACTGCTGGAGACAGAAAACTTGGCTGGATAGACCATTGGTCTGACCCAGCAAAACCTTTCTTGCATTCTTAAAACTGAGTTAAGTGCTTTATTTAAATGCAAGCATCAATCTCTTAGGCATTATTAATCCTAAAAGTGAATGTAAAGCTTGAATAGTTCAGTTTCCGTGTTACTTGGCCTCATAAAAGTCAAAATTGGGTGTGCCTAGCAAAAATAATTTCAGTAAATGATGTCCTCTCTTTACAGGAATTCTGATGCTTTCTGAATTGAAAGAATTTGTGGTTATTTTGTTTTAAATACACAGTTTGCATGTTTAAAATTCTTTGTTCTATCATACAAGGTGAAAGTACTACCTGATTGTATGTGCTCACAAATTTGCAGCCAGGCTTAACCTAGAAACCAGCATACAGAAATGTGTTATCGCTTGTTAGAGATACAATGGTGCTGATAATATTTCCAAACATGCTGCTTTGTTTTTACATATATGATGTGGAAAAGTCCAGGCTATTAGACTCATTTGTTGGCATAAAAAGGGGGTGATTGTGTGAGGTTTTGCTGAGGATAAGCTCACAGTAGATCTGCAAATTTTCAGCACATCAGCTATAATTATACACAGATGCAATTCTGTCTCCATTTTTTATAATTTTAAAAAAGACACCCTATCTCTCTCTTTGCATGTTTCATGAGAAATATAAAAGTAGCAGACAAAATACATTTTTCATGCAAATGCATAACATACATTATCAATAATGCTGTCTTCAGAATTTTTCTTTTTGAGAAGTCTTCTCTTGCTGCTTCGAAATAGAATACACTGATTCTAAGGAAATGTCTCAAAACATTAATCCTATCACACCAAGGGAAAAAAAAAAGCATATTCTGGATATATTGTCCTGGACCCTTATCAAGGGGAAAAAAAAGAATATTCTGGATATATTGTCCTGGACCCTGTTTGCCTAAGTTTTGATCCAGGGCTTTTTACTTAGTTACTACATTACATACCTTATGTGCATGCAAAGAATCCTCAAGCACACAGGAGCCTGCCCCAGTTGTGTTTCCATTTTGTAGTTCACTTTGCTGGATGGACTGAAATTTCCAGTCAGATTCATAAGAAAAAAAAGAATATTCTGGATATATTGTCCTGGACCCTGTTTGCCTAAGTTTTGATCCAGGGCTTTTTACTTAGTTACTACATTACATACCTTATGTGCATGCAAAGAATCCTCAAGCACACAGGAGCCTGCCCCAGTTGTGTTTCCATTTTGTAGTTCACTTTGCTGGATGGACTGAAATTTCCAGTCAGATTCATAAAGCTCATCTAGGTAGTCTGTGCTCATCAGGTAGGTTCAGGTGGGTCACATGAATGATGTCTACATTAGTAAGTAGTGCAGGATAATGGGAAAGGACTTATGGCATGAAAGAGTTAGTGCAGAGAACTTAACATCCACATCACACATTTCAGGAAGGTGTTTCTGGGATATTTCTATCCTGGTCCTGTGGCTGGACCAGGCTAGGTGTGCTTTTGGGGCATGTCTTCTAGTTCCATCTCATCCAAAAGCTACCTGGTTCCTATGCTTGGAGATTGTTTTGTGATGTGAGTAAAAGCATGATAAATACTGCAGAAACACAGCCAGTGGCTAAATGCAGCCATGGGCATCATCAATATTCAAAATTAGTCACATTTCAATACCTTAAGCAACAAAGGTCTTTGACAGTCTGTGTTATTTGGAGGCCATGCTTGTAAAGGATTTTAATCAGAATAATACTTCTAACCTTCCCTTAGTATGTGACTAGATAAGGCTAGGGAAACTGTAAGAAATCTGAGCAAAACCAAGTTTTATAGAATAACCAAAACAAAGAGTGCCCATATTTTATTAGAACTGTAGAAAATCTGCATGGTTTAGGGAATACTGTCACTAAATTAATCAATTCAAGCTGGTTTAGGAAAAGATCAGGCTTATATAAATAGAAAATACGCAGCAGTCTACTCAATGACAAAATTTTGAAAAATGGAGGCCACTAAAAAGTGGAAAAATAGATCCTTTTGATTAATGGCTCAATAGTGGAAGAATGTTGCCCATACCCATCTGTGTTGCAGACAGAGTGAAGGAGATGGTTTATCTCCTGCCAGGACAAAAGCCAGAACAAAAGGAATATCTTACAATGGAGCATTCTGGTGAATCTTCACTTATGGTACCCCATGCAGTCTGTAGTAACAATAGGGAAAGGAAATGTGACAGACTAAAAAAATCTCACAGAAATCTAGAAGATGAGGATTCAAGGTTTTGCACTGAATGTGGATAACAGTGTGTGAGTGGAACCTGGTTCTACGTTTATGGAAGAACACAATATCAATTTAAATTCTTTACTTGCAAAACACTGACAGGAAAACCCAAATATAAAAATAAAAATAGAATCTGTGGTTCCTCTAGTGTGTCATTCATTATGTATTTGTCAGCTAAACTGAAGGAGCTCATTGCAATAGGCTGTATTATAATCTGTACAAACTGCTTCATAAATTCTTGATATTTTAGCAAACGCTTCCGATACTTTTTCAAAATGAGTAGCCTAAAGCTGGGTCTTAAATCAGCAATCTGATTCTCAATTGTACCAAGCAGCCAACCATATCTGCTGAGTCAGTAAGAATACAGTGCTCACCATTTAATACAACTTACACAGGTTTGCAAACTTTTCCTCTCACCTTTGCTACTGCACTCACCAAGATATTCACCCGGGCTGTTTCCTCTTTCCTCTGCAGTATGAGAATAGCTACCAAAAGGCAATTTCTCTGTTGAGCAACTAGATACATAATCATGGGTAAAGAAATGTTGACCCCATGCCATGTAGATCCCACACTCACAGTTGTGATTGATTTAGTTAACTGTGAAGAGTGTCAGTGTTTCTTTTCCTGGTGTCATCTCCAGCATCTGCTTTGGATGAGGAGGAAGGTTCTGGAGCTACCAAGGTTCAGGAGGCAATATCACTGTACCATGGCCTCCTTCTCCTTCTGTCCTGTGCACATCAGTCCTTCTCCCAGCAGATATTCCCTCAGCACAGCTCTGTGCCTTGGCCTCATCCATCTTCTGGTCCCTTCTCAAGCAGCATGATTTGTGGGGAGTGACCTCCTATGTGGAGAACTGGCCCAGAATGGCAGGTAGATAACAGTTACACAAACAGAAAAAATAAGCACAAGAACTCAGGACTGTTTTGGCTTTAAGTCATAGATTTCTATGAAATGGTTGAGATAGAGCTCATAATTTGATATAAAAGTGATTAGTGATGATGTGGAACCATATTTAATAGTATCCTCCATCTTTTTATTCACTATATCCTGCTCTGATTTTTTAAGTTATTTTCCAGTCTTTGTGTTTAATCCTTGTTTAGTAGTAAGTTTGGGGTTTTTTTTACTTTTCAGTGACTTCTATAGCACTTACAAAACATGAGGAGCAACTATATGTACCCTTAACTAGTTTAAAATGTCAGCATTCACTGCCTTTATTGCTTGGTATGCACCTGGACTGTAGCACTCTGCTGGTACGTGGGGCATTAGTATAATTGCTAAGGCTTTCTGCAGATTCATGAGTTTGCCCTGATGAAGTACAGAACAAATATATCTCTAGGGCACGGAAATTTTGGTCTGAAACTACAGTACTCACCTGAACATGGAACCTTGCTCAGTTCACATCCAATGACACCAACCTTCATCCCACAAGTTCTAGGAACACATTCCTTTCGTGTCCATGAAAGCACCAGCCTCCTGATTTGTGTACAGCTTTAGAACCAAAGACAGTGTCTGTATGACTTATTCATAAACCAGTACACGTCAGTGAAATCAGTCTCATGACTCTGGAATTTCTACTGCAAGATGATTCTAGAGAGAATGCATAATTGGACTGTGCAGAGGTGCAAACTGCTAGCATCCAGTGCAAAATCATCAACTAGCCTGAGACAGGCCTTGTTATATGACTGCTGGTTATATGATCTTCATATATCAAAAAAACAGGGGTGGGGGGGCCACTAACTAATTAATGTTTTGCAGTGATATCCATTTGCATGATGAAGCAAAGCTTGTAAAAGGTGGGCACAAATATAACTGTTTTTATCAAGGTATTCTTCACTCTGACACTGCTGAGAATTTGACAGCACTGTTCTTATATTAGCTTTTTGTCATGAATGCCTTGATGTTTTGTACTCTGTGTGTAGTAGGTCTCATACCATATTCTTAGAGACAAAAATAACTCCTTTGTGCTCAGCTGAGTAGCTTGGTACTGTCTGCGAGAATGAACAGTGATAAATGAGAGAGAAATAAAAGAAGACTTAGAGATCACTGAAGCCCTGTGTGCCTGTATCTTTACAAGGTAAAGGACTGGGTAGTATTATAGCTGACAAGTTTTTTTGTGGCCAAAAAATGAAAGACCAAACCTTCAGACTACAGATAAGACAGATATTCTTTATAGCAAAAGTGAATGTCCAAATTAGAAGAAGAGATGAATTCTGCATCTGCTGAAGTCTCCCTTCACATTTCAGTGTCTTTCTGCAATGCATTCTTTAGTCAAATACAGGTGAATGAAGTGCAGTACAAAAGAACCTGGATGTATTGTATAAAATCGCCTAGCAATCTCCCCTGGACTTCCACTCTTAAAAAGTTTGGGAAATGAAGCAAAATTGGATCCATGCTCTGTTTACCATTCCATTTAAAAAAAGAGGAACAAATAGCATTTGAATACTTTTCATGTGTGCATCAAGTACTTTGCCATATCTGTAGCCTTTAGAATTAATAATTTGCATAACTCTTTGTGGCTTCCATAGTCTCAGATTCTTGGGATCTAATGAAAAATAGTGCCTTGCATAGTGACTGTCTTCTTCAGACAAATGTACAGCTGATAGAAAATAACCCATCCTCGTGAACCAACTCAAGTGGACAGTTGCTTTTCTTTGGCTCTTTTAAAGGCTTCATACAAAATCAGATTTCCTTTTTTATGTTTCTCCTACACACAAACTCAGAAAAAAGAAAAATTTGCATTCCATACACTTGAAAAGCACATTTTCCATCTGATTTTCTAAACAATTATCCTCGAAACAAAGAAATACTGTACAAAGACTTTACAGTTTGTGGCACAGAACAACACAACTTGGCCAGGACACCATGTGTGGAAAACTGAAAAAAAAACATTTTAATGAATAATAGGTTCCATGAATCAACTTCAATTGTTATCATTACTTTCTTTTAAAATGAAAATGGTCCAATTCATGAGAATTCTTCCCAAAAAAAAAAAGAAAAAGAAAAAAAAGAGAAATAAAAAGGAGAGCATGTAGATTATAGTTTACAATTAGAGAGGGAAGAAGAAAATATACATTTATGAATGTTTTATATACATGTTTATTATATGTACCATATGAGTTGTGCTTTGTCCATAAGTCTTCTATTGATAATCTACATAAAATGCTTGGATAAGGACTGGCCATTTGGCAGGAGTGTGGTAGCATAAAACATGAATCAGTGTAATCTCTTTCTTCTGGTGAAATACATTTTTATCTTGTTAAGACTTTTGTCTCAATATATAAAAATGCAGTTTCAATTTAACTTAGTATTCCTAATGTGATGTACTAAATCCATTACTTTTCCAGTCTCAACTAACAGCATTTCAGAGAATGGTGCAGCTCCTCTTCAGCAAGCTAGATCCTGCCTCACTTATGCACAACTGCAGCTGAACTGCGTGAGAGTTCCTGCTTCCAAAGAAGTAGACATTTCCGTTCTAACTTGTATCGAACATTTTTGGATCTTTCAACACTCCTGATGCCAAAATACAGTGCTACATGACAGTTCTGTATGCTGACAAAATGAGAACTCACTACAGCATCCATTTTATTTCCACTGTAACGAAAAAGCTCATGGTCTTAACATACACATTCGACTAATACTATGACCTGTATTAGTTGTTTGCAAGCAGTACTTCTTTCTTAATTACTGCTGTGTTCATTATTTTCTATTTTTAGCAGAGCATACCAATCTGGCAAATGATTGCTAGTAACATTCAGTTCCTCACCCTCCTGTAGGAAAGTACTTTTGTTTGTCTGTAGCATCATTAAAGGCTTCGTACCTGACAACTGTATCATCTGCAAGCAAAAAATAGGAACCAATATCCAGATATATCTGGCAAGGAAAACTTAACACTAAGGATTAGCTTTAAGACACCCAGATTTTTACTGTTCCAGACCCAACCAAATAATTTCACTGCTTCTACCTTCCCAGGTACTTATTGGAGTGGTAAAGTTTACAATCAACTGATTATTTTGAAAAATCCAGGGTCCTGGTCATTTAATGTAAATAAAAAATGTATTGTTCTTTCAGTAGTGATAGAATTTTTATCTAGTGTTCTTGGCCAGAATGTCTGCAGAGTGCTGTGTGTTGTGCCTCCATGTCGGCTTGTTGCTCACCATGCAGTTTAGTTACATTTCGGTGATTTTGATTGAATGCAGTTTGCAAAGTCTGCTGGGACTTTTCAGGATGAAAAGCACGTTATAAATGTAAAATATTTTTATTATTACAGCTGCCTCCAAGAGAGAAGCTGTGTTTAGCTGAGCGCTCGGAAAGTAAATTTACAGAAATTTATTAGAAACTTTAATTTTGTTTCCAAACCACAGTCACTAGAGGTTCAAACTATTTATCTTGAATTGTACCTGCCAAATTTTGATGAGATGAAATTCCCCCCTCCCCATTTAAAAGAGTGGGATTGACCACAGCCATGCTGCAGACTTTAAAGTAACCTGCATTATTAGGTTTTCTCCACATTCCAACCTATCTGCCTTAGGGTATTAAACCCTACTTTCATCTCTGTGAGGTTCAGTATTTCCAAATCCAAGCCATAAGGCCATGTCTAGACTACAAGCTGAACAGTGTGTTTGACTGCACACATGCGCACCCTAAGCCACATGTCCCGCAAATTTTCCGTCTATACATTTGTACATAGCCCACTCACAGCTTGGGTTTAAATAATTTACACTGTTATAAAGAAAACCAACCTCTCGGTACTAGCTGGTGAACCATTACTATGATTGATTTTGCCTGGGTGAAGGCCAGACAGGCTGCCTGAACAAAAGCTTGGCCCACACAAAGCCGCTGAGTATAATCAGCGTTTCTGAGCGTAGCGAGAGTTTTTCCACCTCCTGGCACTCGTGCTGAAATAACGCCTTGGTATGAGTTTAAGGGTTTGTGGTGTGAATTATGGGAGAGTTAGGTCTTGAGAATATTCTGGGATCCACACATGCTTGACAGTATAGATGCAAATCCTAGACATAAAAAGCATTGTAACGGCCCCAAAATCACGAGATTAGATTAACGAGATGTTTCCAAGTACACCGCCAACTTTTGATTCTGGAGCCCAAACCAATTAAGGTTCAGGATACAGCCTGAACTTTTACCATGCAAAGATTATGTGCACCACAAGGCTGAAGGCTGGATTTGGAGAGCAAACTCAGTGTTCCTGCTCCTCAGATGTTTTGCTGAAGGTAATAAGGCAAACAATGAGTGACTTCAATCCTCTGCAACATCCCTAGCCAAAAAGGACCTTAATAACCAAGAGTAATCCTGAAATATGATTACATTAAGCAGCCTCTGTATTCCTGGGACTGTCTTCCTTCCTTTAATCTTTCTGTGTGGGATAATTAAGATATTTTCAAGTTCTTTCAGGTATTGTAGTTTCACTAAGTGGTGTTAAGTCTTCTGTGGTGATGCAGTATTAAGTCACTGCTACATTACCTATTGTATCAAAATAAAGAACAGTTAGTGATACAAAAAGGAGTCAAATGGGACTGAAGGATTCTCAAACCTTCCTTTCAAGTACAATCCCAGATTTCTCATAGTGGCATTAATACATGTGTCATGAGACTGAAATTGGAGTCTCAGTCCTGAATGTCCTTAGGAAGCAATGTGTATCAGGGAGAAAGGGGTTTCTAGTCTATGATGCATTCACTAATGACCTCAAAGCAGGTTAGATTTCTGTCAGGATCTAATCTGCATTGAGGTCCTCCCTGAGATGTTTGGAACAAGAACTTGGGAAGCATTGCCACCACATAATCAGCACAAGTGTGCTGACATTAGTAATAAACATTAGATAATGGAAACACTGAAGAAATGTAAACTATTTTAACAAGCTGGATAAATCAAAAATTTTATAACCATACTGTTCATAAAGATGTTTCTTTTTAACATGGAAATGTGAATCTAATAATGCTAATAAAGGAAAAGCTAATAAAAAGACCATACTGGTTGCTGCATATAGACAGTTAAAGTTCATACTGGCCTTTTAGGCTGAACTGGTTAAACACCAGTTTCCTGGGCTGGTGGTGACATGCCAGTGCTCTATTTATGTTTCAGACTATGAGATCTCCTGTGCCACCTACCGGACACATGTTTTGGGTTATGTTAATGTGTGTGCTCTAAAAACAGATTAGCAGAACTCTTCCTTCGTGAGTGTTTTACTGCATGGAGTCTCCAAACCCAACTCCCTGTAAAACAGTTTTATGGAAGGATTTCTATTGACTTCACCAAGGCTTAAATTGGATCCTTCATGCTGCAGGAAAGAGCGTGCATAGCTCTTCCTTCTGACATTTTCTAAAACAAATGATCTCTCTTAAACAGTTTGTTTTTGACAATGTTTCTTAGAAATTTATTTCTTGGCCATATATACCTCTGTCCTTGGTAACCATCATATCCATTCATTTTTGTTTATACTTGTTGACTGAATTAATAGTAATAAAATAACAACTTTCCTCACAGAACAGAGAAAGTCGTTGATGAGTAAATTGGTTCCAGCACTTCAGTTTTAGTTCTTTTTTAATAGGCCTTATCCTGATACTGAGTGTTGACAAGGATTATGTATTGGCTTGCCCAGAACAAACGATTTTATTCTGTGTAAGAGATCCTTTTTTATGTTGGGCATATTATTTTTCAGAAGGACCACAAAATATCTATTCTATGCACAATTTATGATAGGCTACATGTGTAAATGTGGTACTGTTCAAGTAAAAAGCAGTTGTAAATCTGGGTAGGGCAAGAGTGGGTACAACCTAAAAGTTCACGTAGGCATTTGAGATACAACAGCATTTACTGACATCCCCTACACCTATAGAACAGATACTATTCTAAAACTTCTTGTACATATAGAAGCAATTTTCAACCAATTTTCCTTTATGTAATTTATTTGAAGGATAAAAATCCTCACAGATATGGTTCTTTACTGTTGTAAGCAGCTCTACAGCAACAGGTACTTTGATAGAAACGTAAGAAATTCTTTTCCA
>NW_008678728.1:21192-27613 GCF_000695815.1 Acanthisitta chloris
TACTAGTTAACAGAATCTCTTCAGAATACCTATTTTATAAAATTTGTCCCCAAGTCACCTCCTGGACCTGCCTGATCTACTGGCTCTTTCTGACATTATGCAAGTGTGCAGTCTTCATAGGAACTTCAAATGCTTCTCCTTTCTTGAAGCTTCAACTATGCAAAAATCTCTGGAGAAACACTTTCCCAATCCTCTGTCTCCTCTGTCAGTTGCTAAAGGTGCTTCCTGCACAGAGGAACCAGGTGGACAGACATGGAAGTGCCAGGCAGTTGTTATCACACCTCTCATGCTCCAGCAGCTTGCCAGAGTTTGCAATGGAAAAAGAAAAGGAGGGAGTTAGCACGGAGCACTAATTCTATTCATCTATGCAAGAGGAGGATGAAAATGAGCATCTGTGATGCAAAACTCTGAAGAAGCTGGAAGCAAGATTTCATGATCCTACTCTCCTAAGAGGTACCAAAGGTAGCAAGTAACAAAAAGACCAAAATTTAAGCAAAACACCGTCTCTTAGTGGCTGTTTATATCAAGGTGGCTTGCTACATCCACCTTTAGGAAGGAAATATGGATCTCCTAGTCTTACAGAGACAAGTCTAGTTACCATCTGGGAAGAATCAGGCTAGAGATTTTCACCTGCAGGATTTTCTATTTACAGTAAGAATTGTTTTGTTGCTCTAATCAGGCAGGCATTAATGTGTGAGATGAGAGCTACATTTTAGACGAACACTCCTAGAAGGGAGGACACAACTTTTTTTTCTCAGAGTGAAAATGTATTGAAAATATTCCTCCTGAAAAACAAACTCAGATGTTGACAGTTATGAAAGCTTTATTTGTGTAATGTTTCCATGTTAGGATACATTTTAGAAAAGCAGTCCTGTGAAAGGCTTTGAAGAATTGCAGAAAGGCCAAGAGAACAAACAGAATGTTCTGACATTTCCTTTCTTGAAATCTGTTTATATGTCATCTAAACCAGTTTCTAATTCCAAATAGACTTAAGACTCAAGTCCCAAAATAAATGTCGCTCACAACCTCCCTGCTTTGCATTGGGAAAAGAATGTCTTCGTTGCCTGAAGGTCACAGTCATAAGTACTGGCAAGGTTTTGAATATAGGGCAACATATATTTGTTATGGAACCTATTTAGTTCCTGGATGGTGGTGTGACGTGCAACAGTGACAAGAGCTACTGTAATGGTCAGATTTGAACAGTATGGACAAAATTTCATCTTTGGAGAAGTAGTCATCTTAAAATAATCATTGCTGATTATCTCTGCTGACAGCAGCCTCATTGTTTTGTAACCATATTACTTTAACTGCATTTTAATTCGAAATGCTAATCTGTTGTGATCATATAGATATATAGAGCATTAGATGTAGACTGAAATCCCACTGCACTTCAGGCTAGAGGATGGTTTTGCCTAAAACTCTGTGATTAAGCAAGTACAGCTAATAATTATTTATAACCATGAAGGTGTACTGAGAGACTTCTAAGCTTAGACAAGATAAGATAAATAATCCTTTAAAACCTAATGTCATGCTTAAGGCAGGGATTATCCTGCTGCTGTTGAACCACCACTATTAAAAGTCAAGATTAATCAAAGAAAAAAAATCAAAATAGTAACATCTGCTTAGATTTTCCTTTTTTTTTCTCTGAAATCTCTTCTGTAAGGAGTCTCAGAATCTGAGGATTTTTTCTGACTTGGATTTTGAAATCTTGACATTTACTGCTGCGAAGAATTGCCATTCTTATTCTTCCTTGAAGTGTTTTGATATGAAATTTTGCATAGAACCTGGAGAATGGGTGGAATGTACTGAATATTCATTCCCACCTCTCAACTTCATGGCAATAGCATTTCTCACACTCTTTGCCAAATTGACTCTGCATGTCTTTCTATATATCATGAGTGACATGAGTCAACAGCAACAATAAAATGTTCTCACTGTAAAAATTCCTAAAAAATTATTAAGCACTTTGCTTTAGGATTTTGGAAACTTGACTCTTGGTGTGCATTTTGCCACTTTATTAGTGAGATTGTACTGTAGTCATAGTAAGTTTTACTAAGCTTTAATTTAGTAAAAAGGTACTTTTAGTGTTTTAAAAGAGATCCTAGAGCATTCCAGGGAGGAGATCTGAAATTAGCAGGGATCTGTCAGCTCTTTCTGTTACATTTTCTTTTACATATGAATTCAAGGTAACTAAAATTGCTGGAAAGGAATTTTGGAATGGGCTGTAGTGTCTGTGTAGTTAGGTGATACTTGGTTCTGTGTCTTACTTTGATTCAGGCTGACTCCTTCATTGACTGCATGAGTTTGGGACTTAGAACTAGGTGACTGCAACTAACTTCAGGCAGGAAGCAAATACTCTCAGTAGCTGAGAATAATGAGCAACACAAAATAGATCCTTTGAGAGAGAGACAGATTTCCATTTTAAATAAGGTTCCCAGTGTTAAAACTGTGTCTGGGGTGATAATGTGGAAGCATTTGCTGGATTATAGAAGATCTCACATGTGCAAATAAGAGATTCTCAGTACTGCACAAATGCACCATCACATTGGATGGAACAATGTTAATAAAATAAGCTGTATACACTTTGATCAATATATTGTGGTTCATGGGTTAAAAGTGAAAGCCTGATAGCGAGTGCATGGTTAAGTCTGTGAATTTGTTGTGCAGGATGGGCCATTTCAGTCTCTTGGCAGGGAAAGGATTACACAGTATTACAATTATTAAAATTCTAATTTGGGGCCAGGTTTTGCCCTCAGGTACTTCCTTAATTTCAGCAGGGAGTTGTGCATGTTTATCTGATTGAAGAATTTGGACTCTAACATTCTTGGTGAAGGTAAGTTTTTTCTTTAACAAGAACATGCATTAGCCAAATCTAAAATCTGAATGTAGCAGAGATAGGTTTCTTACCAGAAGACAAATGTCAGTAACTGTTCTGTTTTGATAAGGTAAAGCAATTTCCTTGTAAGGGAGTGGGAGATGGAGCAGAAGGAAGGAAAGAGGTATCTTCTTCCAGATACCTTGTAGGCTTGTTTTTAAATTATGACTTTGGATCTAACAACAGGTTTGGCAAGTGTTTGCCTAGGAAATCCTGACACTCTGCCAGATTTTCTTCACTGGTTTGTTGTAGAGTGTGCATTTTTTAAATACACTGTAATCATTTCAGACCACATAATTAGAAACACAAAGCAGTTTACTGAAACATAGTGATATATTAAGAGTTCAGTTAATTACATGTAAAGAAACAAGTCAGACTTCAAAACCTTTACTCGGTTTCCATTTTATTTGCAACTGGGGCACGTTGATGGGACTTCGCCTGTTTAACATTGAGTAGGAGTTTCAGAATTTTAACCTGAGGGCAAAATTTTCAAAAGCATTTAAGTGACTGGCTCACTGAAAATCAATAGGACTTTCACTCCTTAGGGCAACACTTTAGAAAATATGTAGATACTGAAGTCCAGTTGACTTCAGTGTCTATGTGAATTTAAAAAAAATTCCACCTTTACCACCCTAAATCTCCTTAAAATAGAAGTGTTACATTTCAGTGTCATCTAAGATTTTCCAAAAATATTACCTCAAGCACACAAGCTGTTTTCTCTTTTTTTCATTTGAAAACACATTTTGTTTTTCTTTTTCCTTTAACACATGCGGAAATCATAAAACATGTTTTGGATGATAAGCCACATTGTCTTCAATCTTGTCTTAAAATCTTACTGCAAATGCTCAGGAAGAGGTGGCAATTAGTAGTGCAGACAGTTCTTCACTCTGCTGTAAATTTTGCTAGAATTTAAAACCAAAATTAAATATTTTCCCCTTTTCACTCTATTTAATGTCATTTTTTGATAAAAGTGATAAATTACCTCCTTTGAAACCACAGTCTGACCTAAATTATTCTGTCTACATTATGTATAAGAGCAAGTAGAGAAAAAAAAATTGTAAATCGGCATCTTAGGGAGATGAATAAGACATAAATCAAAACTAATTAGTTATTCTCATTAATGAGAATATATGTCATGTTTGCCATTGAATCTCTCAAATGTAATTTACTGAGAAAATTAAAAAGTATCACTTAGTATAGAAAAAAACCCGTGTTGAAAAAAATATTTGGGTTTAGAATTCGCAGCGTGTGGGGGGATCTTGGTTCTCTAATATATTTTCTGTATGAGCTTTAAAACTATGCTAACTTGTTGCACAACAGCTTATGAGTTCTCAACAGTTGCATTTATTACAATTTTACCTCACTTTCAGAGAAGTTCTCTTATCATGCTCCAAATCACATTTTATGCTGCTTTGAAGTACATTACTAATATGCTTATTGCTTAACAGAAAATAGCCTGACAGTCATTTCTTTTTTAAGGTGCAAAGTAATAAATGTCAGTTTCTTTTCTGCAGTCATTTATCTGAGCCTGTACTTAGTCTCAAAGTATCTGCCTTTGAAAGCGAGTCAGAAGTGCAGTGCTATGTTGGTCTCCTCTTTGGGACTAACAATAAAAGTGTAAAACCAAATGTTGAACCTTTCCATCCATGCTGCCTTCATTTTAATTCTGGCCTTTTCCTGTCATTATTAAAACTGGGCAGGTCTAACTTTTATGAAAAATTTGGAATTCCTTCTTATTTTGTGCATATTCAGTGATCATGTGGTTTACCAAAGACAAGGCTCTCTGGCAGTCATTTGTACTTGTCAGTGCATACCCTTCTATTCCCCGTGGCTGTTTTGTGCTGCTAGACAGGTGTGTGCACTCTGCACAAAACTTTGCCCTTTGGACATCATTATAGTGTCTAAAAAACATGGAAGATGGGATCCTGACAGACTTACAAATGACCATAAAGAAGGGAATTCTCTTTTGGGATCTTCACGGAACATGTGCCTCATATTATTCCGCATCCATTGAGAGAAGTGTGGGGTTTTCCATCTCAGAAAATGGAGAAAGCAAGATTTAAGGTGTGGATAGCTCTGGATACCATTCTCTCTGAAGAGTGATGGATGGCTTTATCACTATGTTTAGGTTCGCTCAGAAGCAAGGCTATAAAGATAGGAGAAGCAGTTAAGTTGAAAAAAAGTATGTAGTTAAATGTAGCACTTTATCCCCGGGTACATGGACAAACATTTAAATTAATCTGGTTAATGGGTTTCTGCCCTGTGCCTTGCCCACAGTAACCTTTCAAGGATCTGACTAAACAATGGCCTTTACACCATGCCAGGCAGCAGAACAGAGCTCTCATGGATCCTTAGGAGCAGTGAAATCCAGTCTCCTGGGCCCTTCACACTGAGCATTCAACCTCTCCAGATACTCAGGTATGCCCTGGCTGATCTTAAGCATCATAATGGAAGATAAAGGAGAGAGAATTTATTGCCTAGGACTCAAAGCATATAGGGTTTTATAGATCAATAAGAACATCCTGAGTTATGCCCAGAGGCAGAAAGGAAGCCAGTACAGACTTCAAAGACCTTGTATAATATATTCCTTATGGCCAATATTACGGATTAAGCAGAGCAATGTTCTACACAAGCCATCAAATCTGTCTAGAATAAGGACATATCATACGTTTGTCATGTTGTATAAGTCTATTTTGGAGGCCACAGTGGGAACTTACAGCCTTCACCTTTGAGAACTTACCACAATCATCTAACTAATGATAGCAAAAAATATTTTAAGTCTGGGAACTCCTTCTGAGCTAAGCAGCAAGAAACACCTTTTGATTCTGAGTTTTGCTCAGGAAGAACAACTGAATTTGACTGACCAAAATCCCTTCCTCTCAAGCAACTCCTGATCTTCAGGAACACTCAGAAAAAGTCCAAGACTGCAAGCTGTAGGTTTGACAAAAGAAACTATAAATCAAATTAACTAACAAACTCCTCGAGGCCTACTTACCTTTCAAACCAGGGTGGATGACAGTCCTGACCAAGGGACTGAAATCATGGTATTTTCATACAATATTTCATGAAAAATAGAAATAGAATTAAAGTAATGTCTACTCTGTGTCTAGTGCACAGAAAAATAAAAGAGCTAATCTGTATTATCTTTCTCTGTAGCAGATTCAGGGTCACACTTTTCCTTTACAAAGGCTGTAAGAGGCTTGTCTTGAGGTCTTCCTTCTCTAAGTGACAAGACCAAGAGATGTATGTGACAAACTTAATGGTTTCATATAGCCTAAATTTGAAAGGATGACCTTTAGCTTTCATTGAAAGCTGAAAAGGTTGAGGCTTAGCAAGCTCCTTGTAGACCCACTCCAAAGTCCCATTCATTTTCCCTGTGAGAAGATTATATGCCTTATTTCAAAGAAAACAGCTCTCAAGAAAGCTCCTGACTTTTTCAAGTCTTGTCTAATGTGGGAAAATCTCTCTACTAGGAAGAGGTCCTGTGACTGGTATACACAGGTACTGTAGATAACTAGAAAATTGGTTCCATGCTTTTAATTACAG
>NW_008678728.1:27626-29573 GCF_000695815.1 Acanthisitta chloris
CAGGGGAGGTGAGATGTGTGAAGATCTGTATGATATGTGAATATGAGAAAAAATTAAATAGGACTTGAACATTAACATAATAGACGATTGGTTAGCTGCTGTTGAAAAAAAATGCTCATATATTAATGGTCTGTAATGTGCATATCTTCTTTGATAATTTGCCTAAGAGAACTTTCTATTTTTATTTTTTTGTTAAGGGAAGGTAAACTATATATTTGCTTTTGTGGTTAGATAAGACATTCCATGAGAGTGGAACTTGGAGCTGTCAGGCAGTAGCAGTGATCCCACTCCTCCATACATGACTCTGCTGAAAGATATCACTCTGCCTTGCAACATTCTTGTTATTCCAGAACTGGGTTGGGCTAGTCATAATAGATGCAGGCAATCAACTCAACTTCCCCACACACAGTTCTGCCGGTAAAGCTCACTTCACCTTGCAACACTCCTGTTTTTCCTGTGTCTGTTAAGCAAAGGCTATCAGTTTGCCACTTACTGTGGATCTGTCCCTACTCCCACTGAACTCCAGGATACCTTTCTTAGTGATGCAAGAGGAAAGTGTTGCTGATACAAACAAGTGTCTGCTTGTGACTGGCATGAAGCAAAGATGTCTTCTCTGAATGACTAAGATTTTGATCCTGGCAGTAGAGGTAACTAACCTGTGTTCCACCTTTGCTTTCATTACAGCAGATAAAATCCAGGGTGACTATAGATACCTGCTCAGTTGCAGAGAGTGGGAGATTAGAGTCTAACCTTTACATAATGTGGCCTTCTGCAAGAGTGTGCTTTTTCCCAGGGAAAGGTTTCCTTTTAATTAGAACACTAGAGCTTTCAGTGTTGATCACTGCTGGTTTATTTATAGTGAAAATCTATAGAGCATTCACCATGATGCAGACAAGCATTGGCCTAGTGACAGCATCTCAGTTCACACTGGTGTTTGGAGTTGGGCCATGCAATTTTATGTAAAACCAAGTAAGTGGTTTTATGCATTAAAATAGTATGTCAAAATAAGGATTATTCTTCTGAAAATTTGAAAAACTGAAAAAGATTTGCATATTTTCTCTTAGTTTCCTTTATCACATGAAATAATACATTAAAAAATATAAGAATGCTCTAGGCAACGTGCAAAACTAAAAAAGACTAGTTTGGTGAATGAGCATGGTGAGAGGCTATGAATATGGATATGTTTGTACTAAGGAGCCTAGAGGAGATACTTTTTATGTGTGGTGATACAGAAATACATACTTGTAACTCTGCACACAAGGGAGAGAATATTCCCCTAAACCAAGTAATTTCTCTTGCAGTGTTCCCTGTTGATCAAAGCTGCATAATTTAAAGCATCTAGAGGCAGCTTTAAATTATTCACAATATTTCTTTAAGTGATCTTGGTATATTGCAGACAGTATTTGTGTAACTAGCAGACTTTTGTAAGTTCTATAAATTTTTGCATCCTGTCAGAACTGGCAAGTTTTCTGGAAGCACGTTTGAGGAGAGGGGCTGTAGCTTTGCATAACAAGGAGCAGGAGAGACTCATTCTGAGTGTGCTAGTCACACCCCAGGCACGCAGGGCCATAGAGAATGGCAGGGCAGAGCCGGCAGCCTCTAGGTCTCAGCCCGAATGCTGCTGTGCTGGTGCCTAAGAGTTTTCTGATACCCTCAAAAGCCCCAAATAGGAATCCTGCAATTAGTGCATCTAACTCCTCCTTTACTGCAGTCTTCTCTCCTATTGGTAAAAGGTCTTCGCAGCTCATGTAGAGATCCCACCCCTTTTGTGGGTTTTCATTCTGAAGCTATCCACAACTTTACACCTGAATGAATGCCAAACCTCTCTGAATATATAAAGGAAACCTTCAAGAGCAATTTCAGAGTCACCCAGAAGCAGCAGAAGGAAAAGATTTCATCCAGCTCTGTCAGACAGAGACCGAACCAGCCATGCTTCTCCCTGCCATT
>NW_008678729.1:0-38226 GCF_000695815.1 Acanthisitta chloris
ACAAGGAAGGGATGGTGGAAAGCTGGGAGCTGGAGAAATGTTTGTCAAAGTGATGTGAGTTTAGGCTTTGCGTTGGTTTCAGCTTCAGGGGGAAAAAAAAAAAAAAACCCCAAAAACACACAAAGCTTCCCCCCAAAAAACCCCAACCAACCAACCCAAAACAAAAGAAAAAGCCTCGACCCCCCCAAAAAAACCCCAACCCCCCAAAAAACCCCAAAAAGTAAAATAGGGGAGGGAGAAGTAGACAAAAAAAAGAGAGAGATTCCTACAGATCCATGAAGCAAAGATGTTACCTCTGGAAGCACCATGACCCCTGTGACACCAGACAGAGTGTACTATTGTCAGAGGTGTGTGAGCAGCTCTGAAGGGAAAAAGGATTTCATCTCTCTGAAGAAAAGACTTTCTGCACAGGCAGAAGAAAAGGTTCCATGGGCTTCAGAGACTTCAAAGCATGGGATCCTGCACGTGGAACAATGTGTGTGGGAGCACCGGGTGAGCTGTGCTGAATCACACACTCAGAATTCCTTTGCAAGGAGAAAGTGACTCCTCCAAGCCCTTGGGTCATCAGCAGCTCAGGCTGCTCGGCAGGAACACTGCACAGGCATCGGCAGTCTGTTCCACACGGGAGCACTGAGCAAAGCCCGATCTGTATTTTCCAGGCATTCCTTGCAATGCCAGACAGGTCTCACACTTAATCTGGAGGGCAGAGACTCAATACTCCTCCCTCAACAGCTCTGCCTCTTGTCTTGGCTTTTACTGCTGGTGCCCTCGGGCAACTCCTAACTTCTGTTTGTCCATGTGACTCGTAGGGAAGCACAGAGCATCCTCCCGGGACACGCTCCCAGGAGCCTGCCGTTCTCATGGGAAGGGAGTGGAAACAAATGACCTCACCCACGGACCAACAAGGAGTTAGTGAAGAGCAAAGAGATTTAAAACAAGCAAAACGCCACTGTTTATAAAAGCCCCTGGCCAAACGCTTGGGATGTGCCTGCCCGAAGCAATACCCTCCTGGTAAAACCATACACTGTTCCCTCGTGTTTGGGAAAGGGCAAACACCAAAAGGCTGACAGTGATCTCAAGCTCTTGATAGGGACATTTCCAGGTTTATCTTAACATCACCAATACAAATCACACGTCAGGCTGAGCAAATCCTGCACAAGGACTATCTTGACACTCAGGAAGCCAAAAACACAGACTGTAGGGACAGATGATAATAGCAGCAAGCAAAGAGATAAAAAGGGAACATGACCACAACAGACAGGATTTAGTCCTGTCCCCATGAGGAGATTATGCTCCCTAGACTATACTATGGGAAGCAGCAGTGGGTGGACAGACAGTCCCCAGTAGTTCCAGAACAGGTAGTGACCATCCCTCTCATCCCTCCAAAGGAAAAGATTTTAAGTTGTTTCGCAATGATCATTGGAAAGAAAAACCCTGTTTCTTATCACTGTCTCTTTGCTAATTCAATGCTAATTGCCTCCAGCTCAGGCTAACACTCTTGACACCTTTTTTCAGTCTTTCAAGAAAAAGGAAGTGCATGGAGGTGTTTTCATAATTGCAGTTTATTTCAGTATATTTATCCTCATGGGAACCTCCAGATTTCACAGTCTGCTAGTCTGGAACAAGCTCCCTGCCAAATAAACTGCCTCATAGAGACATTCTTTATTAGGTATCTATCACTAACCTGATCCAATAATTCTTTGTGGGAGCTGCAATGAGGTGAAGAACAATGTTTCATAAACCCATCAGCACCCAGGCAGCTTTAGTGCCTCTGAAGTGGTAATAGCATGCCCATCCCAGGCAGCTCTCTAATCAAATTAGGGGAAGCTGCACAGGCCTGTAAATCTCACCCGGAGCAGCACTTCCCTCAAAGAGAAGTCTGTAGTGGAGCTGTCACCTGGAACTTAGTGTTTTAGTGGACCCATTCAAGGGACAGAAATGCTTCTCTCCAGAGGGTTTGTGCTGCTGAAGATGTCCTGGACAGAAGCCTTTTTTGTACCTCCAGTCAGAAATCAGAGCATTTCCTTTCTCAGTACCTCAGGGGCCAATGGAAACTGCCCTGGCACCTTCCCCCAGCCTCCCACTCTCCTCAGCATTTTTCTAGGGTGGCACATATTGAACCTGCTAAAAAGCGTAATCTGTCACAGCTTTTGGCACTTTCTTACCCTGGGCAATGTTCCAGGGGCCAAGAATCATAGCACACCTCCCTTGGGAACATGCCTTGCAGTTATCTGATGGTCCTCCCAGAAAGGCTCATTTTCTCACACCCAGATTTTCACACATTTCATTGTCTCCCATCCCTTTTTCCCACTGTTTCTCACCCAATGGAGTTAAGTAAAAAGAAGAGCTGAGAAGGCACTAAAGAAGCAAAGTGGTGACAGTAAAAAGTGCTGAGGGTCTTAGTGGGAACATGAGCAATGCTATTAAACTTACCTTGCCTTGGGCTGCTCACAAGCAGGGCCAAGGGCTCTTAAATCCCTCCCTGCAAACCAGGGTGTGGGGTGGATGTTCCAGCAGTTGCTCTCAAGGCACAGGCAGAGGAAACCCAGCTGTAATTCTTCTTTCTCCACTCCTCTGTGCTTCCCAGTGTGCCCTGCCAACAAGGACTGTCCACGGCCACTATCCCTCAGGGGGGTCCTACCTGGGCACAAGTCATCCACCATGGTCTCTCCTGGACTGCATCCCTAGGCATGGAGCACCTCCTTGCACGAATACATCTCCTTCCATGTCTCCTCCAGCTTTGTCCACATCTTACATTTCTCCTCACATATCTTGTGGCTGCTGCTCGCTCTTTGCTCAGCTCTCCTGAGCTGAGGTGCTGCAGGGTCCTCTCATGGGCTGGAGTTTTGGGGCATGATGGGGGTTGTTCCAGCAGTTTCAGAGCTGTTGGGGAGGAGCTGTGAGGGGCAGACACAGAGATGACCCCAACTGTCTGAGCCTGCTGTGTGTGCCCAGCACAGTGCTCAGGCCTGAGCTCACTGGCTGCTCATGCAAACACAGAAAACCCTCAGATCTATTCCCAATGGGAAGGGCAGCCAGGAAGGATGTTTCCCAAGGGGGCTGGAACAGAGCAGTGCATGGCATGACAGGAAGAAATACCAGACCAGGGTATAACTGAGCTTATTCTCATAAGCAGAGAGAAGGGAAGTCAATCACTGGAGCAACAGGCAGGGGCAGGCACATCTGCATACACAGTTTTCAGAAAACACATTAAAAATTTATTTTAAATATATTATAAAAGGATGTCCATTCAACTTTAAAAACACTAGGCATTCTATCAATGATTCCCAATTTATGAAAGCTACTACATTAAAGTGCTACAAGTCCTTTACCACCCCCAGATATTAGGCTGTTGGTCCTAATATGCACAAAATAAATACACACTGATTCAAGAGGCACCATCCAGTTTTACAGAGAAAATGCATGCAGTACAGGGAACAGACAAACTCAGACCTAATCACCAAGATCCTGGAGAATGCATTTGGAAACCAATTCCCTTCTCCATCCTAGAGGCTAAAGCTCTTTGTTGCTGTTATCGTAAGGGCTAAGGTTTCAGGCTATTAGCTTGATCAGTTTTTATCTTGCTTTGTGGTTGAAGGTCACATTTGCTTGTTCACTAATTGGGATTAGGATGTTTTGCCTAGAGTTGAACTAGTATATTTAAGACCACAAAGATCCAGTGGCTTTATATAAAACTCCCAAATCCCTCACATCTGCTGGAATCATTGGAGCCTTTTGGGTCATACAGAAGCATCAAGAAAGCTCAAATGCTGTGAATCAAAGAGGGTACTCAGCTAGCAGAGTCAAAACCAGGCATAGGCTTTTTATTAGGGTTTCCATCATCTAACATTCCCTCGTTCCATACACATCTCCAAGCCAAATCATGACCCTACAAAGGAGCAATCGGAGCAGGAGGTGAGTTTATTTCAGTTACACTTTAAATTTATAATGAGAATAAATCAATCTGAGTGGTTAATGAGGAACATGAAATTAATTGACAAGTCTGTGTTGAATGCTGATGGAAATTTCTATCATTCCCATTCTCCACCCACTGCATCTCTCCTCTCCCCTCCAACCAAGTGAGTACTTGTAGCTTGCCTTAAAATCTGGACTCAGCACTCACTAGGTCACCAAATAAAGCACTTAAAGCTAAATCCTACCCGGCTGGGAAATTGCAGCACACAGACTTGCTTAAGATCAAGTAACAGGCCGAGGTAGCCTGGGAACAGGTCTCAGTGCTCCTGCCTCCCAAGCTAGCTCTCCTGTGCTGTGTGTCCTGTGAAACCACACAGTGTATCCATGACCCACAGCAGCTGGGAGTGGATGTGGGATCCAAGGCACATGTGCATCACTTGTGCTGGCAGAGCCAGGTTGTTTCAGACATGGTTTTACCAGGACTCTCTTGACTGAAAGTGTGACAGCCTGACTGCCATAGGCTGGCTGTTCTCTCCAGTCAAACCCATTCCAGGGTCTGTCCATATCTGGAAAGACAATTCAAAATAAACCCTTCTCCCTTTTCACCCAGAAGTTCCATGACTGCCTAGTGTGGCTATGAGGTCTCTCCCTGGAGTGACATGAGCCAGCAGAGCTGCTGTAAGGACCCTGCAGCAGCACCAGAGCTCTGTGCTCTGCAGTGCTGGTTGCTGCTGGTGCCTGTTTGACTCTCACTGCACTGATCTCAGTGCAGCAGGGAGGGGGAAGGTTTGCTGACTGGAACTCTGCAGTAAGGGAAAGCAAAGCCCTTTGCATAGACAAATGTAAAACCCACCAGGGAGAAAGATAGGCTGAGAAATGGCTTTCTTGCTACTTCTGTATTAAAGACTTGAACACACCCTTTAAAAGTTTCCCAGGGATGAAAGGCATCGACTGTTTCAGAAAGACACTTCTGCTACAGATTTTATAAGCTTTTGGGACTGTTTGTGATTTGCATACTTAGAAAACCAATTGCAGGATCCTGCATGCCACTGAAATCATGAGCCTTCACCATGAGGTGAAACATCCAAGAGCTAACCTTGGTATAGGTTCAGTTGTTTCATCCTTTCCAAGTCTTCCTATTAGGAGTGACAAACCCCCACAGAGTCATTAACAATATCGATTTAACAGAGGAAACTTAGGAGCTTCTGAATTACTGTCGTTCACACAAATTTTGCACTGAAAGTCAGACATTTAAAAAAAGAACCACACACAAACACTGCACAAGTCAAGCTTTCTCTTACATCCTTATCTCCCAACCCCTTCCCCTCAACCTCTCTTGTCCAGCAAGGCACTAGGAAATGGTTCAAGTTTAAGCATTTGCTGTACATCTACATTTAAAAAGGCACATCTTTATTTTAATGATGCTGTATTCCCCTTTCAGGAAGGCTCACACGTTCTTCTGTTGTGATGTGGAAAAGAAAGCTAATTTCCTAGGCATGAAAAAAGACACCTTGCACACATGAGAGCCCCAAACCTATTCACTGTCTGCAGGCCTTAGAGATTAGCACCAGTATAGAGCAACAACAGCTTCAAGAGCAAATCAAAGTATTTTTATGCAACATAACACATCCAGGGACCCCCTGTTGTCTGGGATTCTGGTACTTAAAAGCAGCAGAACTTATGCAGCCATGGAGAGAGAGGTGTTTGGATACTTTTGGGGAAAAAATATGAAAACATTTATTTTGCATTAGATAGTCACTGGTGTTTAATCTCCAGTCTTGACTTGCATGCAGATGTGAAGATTTACTTATGCATTCATGCTTTAGCAATTTTGCTCACAAATAACCCAAAGTAATTGGAATAATTAACCAGATTGCCCAGCAAAGGCTCAGTTAAAGATGCAGATGATGAAATACAGCTTCTAGCTCTCAATCAGTGGATGGTTGGCTATATTAAGTCCTTGCATTAGTCAGCAAAGCCTCTAGGGTATTGAAAAGTATAATTGATGCAAATAAATTAATAGGTCAAAGCCCAGTGAGCTAGTCAGAAGTGTACAGAATTTGTGAGGCACTTATCACAACACTCAGATCCCAAACCTTCAGAAAACAGATCAGCCATCCAGAGAAGGACCTGGTACTAAAACTCCAGTTTCTGTGTACTGGTGGTAGGTTGCCAAATGGGAATTGCCTCAACAATTACCCAGTCTTTTGGTGCACACTGCTAAGAGCTGACCTTTCTCAAGATCACTAAGTGGTAGAAGACCTGTACTTACTGCAGTTCCCCCTGAAGCAAACATCCAGTGAGCCAAGAGAGGGCTCTCTTCACAAGGTGAGCCCAAGAACAAAGCAAGCCATGCATTTTAGAAACAGAAGCTAATCCTCTCATTAGAAAACTAAGACACACAAAGTTGCAACCTGCAAGCAGAACGACCTACAGTCCATTTATAGAATCTGCTGATTGTGTCCCGATTATAAAAAAAAAACTAGCACTGTTCATGGACAAACAGCTTTTTGTTCCACAGGTATTAAAACATTCATAAAGACATCTAGTCAGGCCATCTAGTGCTCCACAGTCAGCACCACTAGGCTAATGAGAGCATTAATAACTTAAGGAAAGCAGCAGTCAGACACAAAGCACTGGAAGATGACTCTGTCTCCCACAGAAATGAAAAGAGATCCTAATGACAGACATATTGTACTGGGAACATAAGATGTCAACTCTGTTTGCTGCTGGTCTCACTTCCATACTATACTGCTGCAGAACTGTCACAAGGAAAGGCTAGGGCTTTTCTTCCTCTTTCTTCACTGCCAAAACATTAGACACCAACACATTTGGGAAGCCTGGTCCCAGCTGCAATGCAGTGCCCATGTTTTCCCTGCTCTGTGACTGCATGGACCAGGTAAGCTGGCAGAAGAAGTTGGGCATGGCCTCAGCTGTAAAGATGAGAGAGGTGGAAATGGTTTTGAGCCTCACAGTCAATACATCAGATTTGAGAGCTTGAGGGGCAGATAGTTGTGTCCTAGCTTGCAGGCACAGCAATACACAGCCTCAAAGACCTCTGAGACATGGAGAATGATCAGAAAGAGCCTCTTGCTTCTGGAGCTCTGCAGGGGGAAGTCAGCCTGCTCGTTTCTGGACACCAGGCAAACATCTCTGTGCCTTCACATGAAACCCAGCCCAGAGCAGAGCTTCCCTGCCCCTACGAGGAGGGAACTCTATTAACTGTGCTCACCAGGAGTCCCAGATGGGTGCTCTCCTCCTATCCCCCTCTGGAGCTGACTGCACACTACCAGCTCTTGTAACACTCTCGCCTGGGCAGTTGGACAAACCAAGGAACTGGGCAATTCCTGGCAAAGAAATCAGTTTTCCTGATTTACACAGCATCTTTGCATAAGTTAACTGCATTGTCATTCACAGCTTTTACCAGAAAATGTCACTGCTGCTTTCAGTACAAGGCTATGTCAGCAAAACTAGTAAATCTGTTTTTGCAAGAACTTCATTTTAAGCCAGGGTTGTTTTAAATACTTGCTTCAAATAGATTTGAACCAATAGTCCTCTGTTTATCCTTTAGTGTCAGTACATTCCAGCTCCTAGGACAAAACAATCCTGGTTCACAGTCTGGCAGGTGCCACAGCCAAACCAGAAGGGCAATACCTTGCACTGCTCACTGACTGCACAGGGGAGAGGGTACCAGTAGAATGGGTCCATCAATCTCACATTTTTGCTAAAGCAAACAGATTTCCAGTCACAGTAAACTGCACAGTGCTGTGGGTGTTGGGAGACAAGGAGAGATTAATAGCACATTCCCACAAGCCTAGAACACTACTAACCACAGGACTCAACAAACTACAAGCTGATGAACAAATGGATAAAGACCAATGGCTAATCTCAGCCCTGACTTAATTATCTTGAATTTATCTGCTCACACCAACTGTGAATTAACTTAGCCTTCAAACTTCTAAAGGAAATATGGAAGTTGCCTCCACATAGTAGTCTGAACTCTGAGAAACCCTGGAGGTGTCTGTGGTAAAAAGATTGTTAACAAGAGGCAAATTTAGAACCTGATATCCAAAGGCTCTTAGCAAAAGTCTTCACCTGTAAGAACTGTGCTTACAGAAAAACCCTCTGCTAATCTTTCACCTTGAAGATTCAACAGTGAGTGACAAACTGACTACAAAGTGAGCAGACCAGAAACACAGATTTCTCATGGCTAATAACTACAGCCACATTCCCAGCACTTGGCTGCACTTCCACTAGAGCTCATTCCTTCATCAGAGCTGTGATTTGGAAAGTAATAATACTCAACCTGTTTGAAATATATTTGGTTCAGGGCAAAAAAATATTCATTGCATTTTACACTGATGGGCTTTTTTTTTTTTTTTGATTGGAGGCTTAAATCTTCTGTTCAAGATTTGACTTCTATGGAGTTTGGAAGATAAAGCACCTATGTGGGAATGCTTCAGTGGGTGGTATAGCAGCTACAAAAAGTCCTGGAGGGTCCGGGAGAACAAAATCATTTAACACCAGACCCAGATGGGAAAAAAAAATAACAAAAAGAGACCAAAAAAAGCCATTTGAATCACATTCAAACTCCTCTAAAAACAGAGTTTCTGTTCAGTCTCAGCACAGAATTGGCTCTGGCAAAGCCTTTAAAATTCCACCATCCCCAGAAGAGAAGGATGCAGCATCTTCACAATAAAGACTGGCCTGCTAGTTAGCCTTCTCCTGAGATTCTCCCTTTTACCTTCATTAACTGTTTAAAAAAAAGTATTCTTAAAAAAATTTTTATAACCCTCCCCAGTAAAAACTATAATTGTAAAATATATATATTGATCTTTTAAAGATCAAGATTTCTGTTAAATTTTTCCAAGATGGTTGAGTTTGTGTGTTCAAATATCCATTGCTGTGTTGGAGATGAAGGATTGCAGCTGTTCATAAAGATCTTTCGATCACTCTCACTGCAGTCCATACAGCTGCGGCTGACTGGATGGTACAGGGTCTTGTCCTGGAGAAGAGAAATTTGATGTGAGGTTGCTAAGTGCAGAAGAAAAGCTGTTGTAAAACCAACAGAAAGAAGTCGTATAAAATCAAGGCAAACTATCGTTTGTCGCTTGGCTGTATCTGAAGTTTTCCATGCTTAACTGGTTGGCCAGTGTCTCGGTCCATTCCCACTGCTTGCAACAGAATCCAGCCCAATCCTCACACTTGCACAGGGAAGCTCTAAAGCTGTGCCTGAAGCCACAGGCTCTCCTGTGACATCCTGCTGCATCACTCCAGGGCTCTGTGCCAGCAGATTGCAAGGACTATGACAGGGCACTTAGACAAGAATATACTTACCTGTTGCCCACACTAGTTTAGTTGCTTAGCAGGAGGATGAATAAATCCTTATCTACCTTTGGCACAATTTTCCAGTACTCAGAACAAACCAACTCTCAGAACACCTCTCTGCAAACAGGTTTTGCAAGGATGTTGCATCACCTCATTGCCAGCTGTGGACACACCATGAGTGTCCTGCTCAGTGAGCCCTGGAGTCCTCATCACCTTCCTAACCAGTGCAATGGGGGAGTCACCTCTTCTAATAAGGGTAATTAATGGCACAATGACAACAGATTGTCTGCAGATTCTCTTATCACAGCTACATGAAGAGAAGGAATAAAACATGAGTGCTGACATTTTAAGGAAACTTAAGTGCCTACAGGCAATTTGACAGCTTAAATGAGAAATACTCATATGCCCACACACACACAGACTCACTTTTCGGTATCTCCAGAGCTGGTTCCCCTTCATTCCGTGACAGTCATAGAGGGTCACAGGGCTGCTGTGGGAAATGGCATCAAAACAAAACTTCTTGGTATGCTGTGGATCCCCAGGACGGATATCCTCTCTCCAGCTGAAGGTGAACACCTGCCAGGACAAACAGGACCCTCAGGATAGCTGTAGGTACTGGGCACGATGCTTTCACCAGTAGAACACTGTTCCAGGGTGGGGATGGTTCAGGGAAAGGACAGTATCTTCTAGAGAAAAACTATTCCTACCTCTGGGGACAGGGACTGCTGGCCAAGGGAGTCTCTGACAGTTGCCCCAGCAGTATAATGTTGAAATATTACATGTGAAATGTAATAGCAGACTGTGCTGCTGCAGCCAACCATGCTGGTTAGCCTGGGTGCTGTAGCAGCCCTGACTGTCTCTGCAATGCAGACATACATCAGGGATTAAGTGAGCAGCTGACCAATTACAGCCCTTCACAGCTAGCAAAAAAGGCAGAGAGCTACAGGAGCTCCGAGTTAATGCTGGCAGTAAACACCCGAGTCTGCACAGGCAGCCTGCAGTCACCTTGAGAAGTGCATCCCACACCTTCTGGGCCAAGAGACCAGGGGCCCACAGCTCCCCATCCCACTCCACAGGAATGTTGGAAGGGCAAAGACTTGGGCAATGCTCCCTGGTGCTCTCTTCTACTGACCCTGCAATGACCTCGCAGCACTCTCAGGTGCAATGGAAGGAGGGACACTACAGAAAAGCAGAGAAGAATTTCAGCTCTAGTAACTTGGTACAACCTATGCCTGGCAATGCTGTGCCCTTGATGAAAGAGTCCTCTGTGACCAGCACTAGCCAATGTGGTTCTGCAGGGCTACTAGCCAGCAGACCTTGGTCCCTACAGAGAAGGGCTGTCCTGTGGGCTCCTTCTGGAGCCAGGTGGAGGAATAGTTCTTTCTTCAGAGGTATCTCCTGGGGCAGTAAGAAAAGCCACCAGTAATGATCAGGATGTTGCTATTTGAAACAGCATGGCCTAAAACTTTCACACAAAGAAGCTACTTTGTTCCCGACTCTCTTTTAAATCCCTCTTGAGAGAAAAATTACCGCAATCATTTAGCCTCAATGCTACACAGAAGTTAAAACCACATCCTCTTCCTAAACATAAGCCAACACTAATTTTCAAGATCCTCCTGACACAACAGAGGCTTAGTTTTGGACCGTGCCTGAGTAAATTGGTTTTGTTTCTAGTTTTCATGCATCAAAATTGATATGCAACAACCCTCTGTCTCCTACTACTGAAGGCATTCCCTGAAGAGTTATGCATGGCTCTGTAATAGAGGCATTGTTTTCTTGATCTTTTCTCAGCTCAGCTGCTACAGTTTAGACAAACTAATATTTTCCTCCCTTCTGTTACAATAAAGCTGTCGTTTCTGGCACCTTATATGTTGAGAGGGTGAATCTATAACCTGGCTGGTTTCATCTCTCTCCAGCAGTGGTTGGGTGTTTATAATGCATTTGCCTTCTGTCAGGAGGATGATAGTGAGCAGTTATTGAATGCTCCTGCAGGTTCATTAATATGCATGATGCTCCTCTATCACTTCTTTCAGCACAACCTTTGAAGTTAATATTCACTTTGTTACATATTACAGCTGCCTTGTTACTGGTTTATTGTTTTGGCATATTGTTTTCTTGTCATTTCTTTTGTTCGCTCTGAGAACTTCAAAGCAGAGGTAAAAGCTCTGCACAGAGCCTGCCAGACTCCAACCCCTGCCACGAGCACAAGCCACATCCTGCTACCAGCTCATCAAGTACAATTAGCCTTGGGGTGCACCTGACAGCTCTGCAATGGTTTTCCTCCTCAAACACTGGGTCTTGTAACTTGTCCCTCCCCAAATTTAGGTGCAGATGATTTATCAGTGTTACCTGCACATTGTTCCATGCTGCCTCTCCTCTGTCCTTCACACAGCTTTCCAGCCTCAGTGGGGATCCCAGGGCTCCATGCTTAGTATCCACACACAGTCCAGTTCCTACGTTGCGTATCTGAAATAGTAAATTAGTCACTGAATCTCCTACTTCTACCAGGTGACAGGAAAGAGGCTCAAATTGCCTCAAATAGCAGCAGTACTTGTATGGAGATAGTATTTAAGAATTCTCACTTAACTATGTGTCTGAACTGGTAGGGAACAGCTGGAAAAAAGCCCAGAACTCAAACTGGGGCCCAGTGCCAGCTGTGCCAGAACCTCCAGCACACACCAAAACCCACCAGTGACAGCACTGCAGAGCCCACGGTGGTGGTGCATCCTCCTCACCCACACTATGATCTCAGCAATACCCATCAGGCCTCAGCCTTGGGGAACAGCACCTGAGCTGAGCTCCTCCTGAGCTTATCAGAAACACTGTCTACAACAGTGGTGCGTAACAATCCACAACTTCACTCCTGGGGTCATTCTTTTTCCAGAACACAGATGCCTTTCAGAAACAGGGATGCTTTTCCTGGCTTTCAGGTGGGAAAGCTAAGCAGCAGAGCAGCTCAACACTGTGGTGAGGCCCTTTGGAAATACAAGATTTCACTAGTGCTCAGCTGCTGCCTCTCCCTAGCTCTCCCTTTGGCATGTTTTGATTCCTACTAAATACACAACATGCAGAACAAGCCAAGTCTCTATTCTCCTTGTAGCTGTGCACTAATAGAAGCAGCTGCCTGCCCAACTGCCTGCTTTGATCAGGCCAATGCAACAGTAGAGGAGTTCTGGGCTTTGAAACATATCAAGCAGATCTTTAAACACTCACTTGCAAGTGCTGGAGCTTTAAAACCCAAACCACAGCCTGTTTGCCCACCGCAGATTTCAGAGCACAAACTTGCCTCTCCCCAGGCAGCTGCTGGAGGCTCCACTGGTGGGTAAAACTTTGGCAAGTCCCACGCAACCTCGTTCATGAACCACTTGAAGCTTTTGCAGTTGAGGTTGTTGCGCAGTTCCTTCTGAGCCGCGACGTCGCCCGCGGAGAGGTGTCGATACTCTGGTCGGCGCTGGTAGATGTACTCTGCATACTCATCCATCCACACCTCAGCCACTCGCTTCAGGTTCTGTGTGGGCAACAGCCACAGGGGAGAACGAGAGGGAAAACCACCTGAGCACACTGCACACACCACTGACATTAGCATTCAGAGCAGCTTGCATGTTTTTTGCTCAAGAAGGATTTTCATTCACTTTCTCTCTCTCTCTCCAGCTTCAGGACAAAGATTATTTTTATTATTCTCTAGTTCCAAGGGACTTTTAGAAAGATATTTTCAGATGAGGTCAAAACAAAATCTTGGCACTCAGCCATTTTATCTAGTTCCTTGTGGCTAAGAAAAACAACATAAATCAAAAGTTGTTTTTCTCCTTTTTTTTTTCTGTAAAGAAACTAGTCAGAACATGATGCTGGTAAATACCACTGGACATTCAAAGGTCTCTGACAAAAAGCTGCTTTCTTAAATCCTTCTTATTGCATCTTTTATATCCATCTAGGAATGGGATTTGCAGTACTCCCTTCTGGAAAGCTTCAGTTCACAATATTCTTTCTTAGCACTATTTTTCCATTTTCTTGGGTAAAACTCTGAGATACCTCAGGAATACAGAACTTTTAGGTGATGACCCTCCAGAACAGAAGTAAAGGGTTTACCTTCCTGGCAGCAGTACATTTCATGTATTACTGCAAAGTTTAATCCACTGTGCAATTCCAAGGCAGAAACAAATATCACCCTGCTAAGACAACCGCCCTACTGCTTGTCACAGCACCCTCCAGACCATTGGACTTAGGACTGCTCTCTGGTAACATCAGGCACATTCTAGGTGCCACACAGTCATGTGCCATGTGCAGTTGTGACTCCAAGCAGCACTGCCCATCTTGCATGAAGCTCATCAGTCCAGCAGTGATCACCTACTACCAAAAGAGCGAGCAGTGTGACCCTGCCCCACATGCAGCTTCCACACATGTGCAGGTGTTTATCTCAAGGTGCCTGGAGATGCCAAGAAACAGCCTTTCCTATACCTGTCTGCCTTCTCCTTCCAGCACTGTGGGAGTACACAAGAGCCAAATACTGAATCAAAAGAAATATAGCTCCTTCCTGAAGAGATGGCACAGACAGGAGAGTGCTCTATCGCTCTGACAGGTCATTGCTGGGCTGAGAAATAAATCCAACTCTCTAACTAGGGTGGTGCTATTAAACTGGGAAGCATTTTAACACTGTGCAAGCCACAAGACAGCAGAACAGCAGGGCACCTTCTATGGTTTTTAGTTTTTCAGCCTTCCTGCTCCTATGATTTTTTTCTCCCACCAGAGGGCAATGCAATCCCTTCTTAATTTGAAAACTAACTGGAGAAACCCAGTGCACCATAGGCAAAAGCTCTTTCCTCTTTGGGCTACACTAGATTAAGAAATAAGATGGCACAGAACATTCCATTGTGGAAAATTACAGCTTGCCCATTCAGTGATCTGTGATGCTTGAAGCTGAGAGGTCTCTCAATCACCACAACCCAATCCCCACACTGAAGCCTGCTGCTCTTGGAGAGCACAGCTATAAAATGACTGAAGTATTATACAAATACAGCCATAGCTTGTTTTTATAGCTATTGCCTGATCACAAAGTCCCTTCCCAGCACCCAGCAGTGGCTGATGTCTGCAGCTCCCCAGGCTCTCTTCCCTTAGTGCTACACATCTACCACTGCAAAACTGCTCAATGACTACTACACAATTTACAGACTACAAAGCCTACATTTGCCTCCTATTGCGGTGTGAGAGGAGATGACAGTATGATCATGTTGTAGTCAGGCATCTGTCGTGGGGAATGCTATTGCTACTTACTCTTGCCAGGCTGACTCCTGTGGGAACCTTGTATGGAACATATTTTCTGTAAATATGACCAACTCTTGAGCAAGGGATGTCCTCCATGCGACCTCCACACATCCATACCTGTGGAACAGCAGAGATACAGATTCACTCTTGGTTTTATGGAGAAAAATGCAAAAGAAAAAAAAAAAGACTTCCAAGTAATGAAAAAGCTTAACCCAGATTTTTATGTTGAAGTACTCTCTTCCCAAATACCCTCCCCTCCCTGCCAGAGTCTCAAATCCTGTAACTACCCGCTTAGAGCCATGCAGCAAGCCTTGATTTAGCACAAGTGCTATCAAGCCTTCTTTACAGAAAGAACAGGGAAAAAAATTTGAGCACCCAGAGAACAGCACACACCACACTTTAAATTGATATGTTATTACAGCACTAGTAACCACAATAGTTAAACTGGGCTGCCATAAAAAACCTGGGTGTAGATTGTGTAACGATGCTGTAAAAGGGAGACCATCTCCATAGTACAGGTGGTCATGTGTTATGCAAAAGGCTCCAGGGAATTCATGAGCCTGTTCAAGTGCCAGAAATCAGAAGAAACTGCTACTTTTTCCCTGTGGTTATCACTGCTTTCATATGGTTTCATTGCTGACATTCACTCACTGCTTTTGCAGCCTTACAATTAAGTGGAAATCCCTGCCTGGTGAACTCATAAATAGCTTTATAAAAGCCCTCAGGAAGGTACTTGAACACACTGCTTGTTGGAGATGACTACACCTTGATGCTTGGTTTATGTCTAGATTAGGCCCAGAAGCTTCCTTCCCCATCTGGGAACACTTCACTCTGTGCCAGCACTCTGCAACAACTTTCTTTTATTCCTTATTTATAGCCTGGATGTAATAATTTTCTCTGAGTGAAACGAAAAGAGATGTTTTCTGAACCAGCCAATCTACTTCATTAGGTGTAAGAAATATATTCCTGTGCTTCACAGAAATACTTACAGAAAAAGTACCCTTCAGTATGCCAAAGAAACGAGATTCTGATTCCTGAAGCACAGCACTGCCTTGCCCTTCAGTCTGTCCCCAGATCCCATGTGAATGCCCTGAAGGCTGTGGTGTTTAGGCAGGGCCACTGGTGCTGCAGGCTGATACAGGGCTCTTGATCTTCCCATTCACTGTGGCTAATTTGAGCCACCACAGTTCACTGTACAATGAGCTTAGTCAACAGCTTCACACACAGCAGCAATTCCATTAATATTCTACAGCGACGATATTAAATACTTAGCTCGGAAGAGAAATATTTGGCCAAGGCTGCTGCATAATTATTAGCTCTGACACTAAAGTCCTCTGGAGTTTCAGCTCTGTCTGCTGGCCCTAATAATTACAGTCATTTGCTGACTGTGTATAACTTAATGGAGGTTGGTTGCTCTCAGTTAGAGGAATATTTTTCGCAGGCAACTTCTAAAGTTCAAGGTACTTAATTACATGTCGTTATGGCGAGAGAGACAAGAAGAAAGTTGACAAACACTCCTTCTACAGAATTTCATTCCTTTTGTCCCCGCTGTGTTTTGAGAAGCTGGTACAGAAAAGATGAAGATGAAAAAAGAAACCAGCACTCAGCTTCTGTGAAGTTTCTAGTGGAATTAGAAACACTTCTTATCCTGCAGCTGCTGTGCTTTTGGCTGCAGAGGGCCACAGCGCGGTGTCGCTGCTCGGAAATTAACTGAGAAAACAAGAATTTGGGCATGTTTTGCGTTTCTGTGACAGAAATGGTTTGTGCAAGGCTCTAAGAGCTGCAACACATCTCGGAACTATAAAAAGCTGCAGGAAGAGCAGAAGGAACACAGAGCTCAGTTGCACAGACACACGTTGCCCTGCACTGCACCCTGAGTCAAGGAAGCCTGATGGGTTCACAGAGCTGCATTTCTGTGTAACACAAGTGTGAATGCCAACACCACCGTGCTGGCCTTGCTGCCTGCCACAGGATGCCTCACCTGCCCCATCTCACAGTGAATACAGCTCTTATCTGAAAACACAGCCTGCCCAGCAAGGTGAGCAGCAGAGCCCTGCAGCAGGAGAGGAGAGCCCTGTCCTTGTGCTGCACAGCTCCAGAAGCAATAACAGACAGCACTGACCCATGGAGCCAGATCCATACACAGGAGAGGCAGCATGGGTGGGAAGCCAGACAGAACTGATAGTATGTTGGGCCAGGAGCTCCAAGCTGGTACAAGACTCCAGGCACAGCAGATGACATTACATGAACACATGCAATGATATGATCAGAAAAGCTACTTAACTGAATTACTGAACAAGCAAAATCTAACATCAGTTTTACTTGCCCTTTTCCTGTTCATGCTTTCAAAAATTTACTTCCAAATGATGCTGCAATGGAGGCAATGGAAAGCTTCCTAATTCCTGCTAGCAGAGCTCAGTGACCCTTTCCAGGTACTTTGCCAACTCTGTGCCTTTTTAACGTTGTCTCACGCTGCAAGTGACAGTATGGCACCCGCAGTACAAATCTAATTTTAAAAGCATGCTTTCCATTCATTCCTTGCTGCTTTGATTTATTTTATTAGTGAGCTGCTTTGTGTGGTGACAGAACTCATTACAACCTCCATAAAGACAATTACCAGTCCTTATCTATACAACTGGAAGAAGGGGGAGAGGGAAAAAAGACATGCATTAACACAGCTAACAAAAGCATGAGAAAGCCAGAGTTAAAGGTCAGGGAATAGCATCCAAGGGTCTGTCAAGGAATAACTGCAAGGGAAGCAAACCCAAAATAGCTGTGTGCTCACTGAGGGAACACTTGCACTCTGTTTGTGAGATTTGGTTGTTTTTGAACAAGAGTACAGTTCTCAGGCATGGGAACGTACACCGCTAAAAATACTCTAACAAAAGCATGAGAAAGCCAGAGTTAAAGGTCAGGGAATAGCATCCAAGGGTCTGTCAAGGAATAACTGCAAGGGAAGCAAACCCAAAATAGCTGTGTGCTCACTGAGGGAACACTTGCACTCTGTTTGTGAGATTTGGTTGTTTTTGAACAAGAGTACAGTTCTCAGGCATGGGAACGTACACCGCTAAAAATACTGAGCTGTCACACAGCTGGAACGGTGCTGATCTGTGGGGCAGCACCTTGTGCCTTCCCTGTCACACTGACTGTCACTTACTGCCTTCTCCTCAGGCCAGGAGAGCCAGTTTCTCGTGGTGGTTTTGCAGGGGGCTGAGATGGTGCCTCAGCTCTCTGGCTGACATGTCAGTAAACATCACAGCCTGAACTCTACGCACCCGATTTCAATCAGCCATTTACTAGAACACTGTAAGAACAAGAATTAAAGCTGGTCAGGCAGACAGTGCCTTGTACAATAATCTAATCAGATCTCATCAGGAGACAACAGGAAATTTCTCTTCCTCCTCAGGCACAATTTTGCCAATCTCCATTTTGGGCTAGGAATCAGCAGCTGACAGATCTGCTTGAATTAAGAGAACACCTGGCTGTGCTGAAGTCAATGGCAATGCTGCAACAGGTTTAACTAAGGCCACAATCTCACCCTAATAATAAAAATGGGCACATGGGAAGTGAAATAACAACACCTGTGATATTACTTCCATCTTCCCAGTGGCCTGGAGAGCTGTAACTCCATATTCATAAAGCGACTCCAGAGCCTTTGACTCAGTCAGTATGCTGTGAAAGCACAAGATAATATGCCACCTATTCTCTACATGGGAATGTTATGCTGATCCAATTCCCTTTCTGCAATTTCAGAAAACAATGTCAGGTAAGACAGCTGAACCTCTCCTCTCAAACACACAATACAATGATGCAGTTGGTGTGTGAACACAAATTATCTGGGTATACAAGGTTTATGGTTTCCAAAGCCTGCACTGTAATAAGCCAATGCTTCCCAAGAGAGGGAAGAAACACAAAGGAGAGAGTTAAGCCTTGAAAATAAAGCTGCTTCTGCGGGGCACAAGAGAAATGAAGACCATGGGATGGACCAACGGAGAGAAGCTGGCTGGTTGAGCACACACTGAAAGGTGGGAAGAAAAGGGCACAGAGGATAAGTCAAGGGAGTTCTCTGCATAACAAGGTGGGTGAGAGCATGAAAGCAAGGGCAACCAATAAATCAGGAAAATTGTAATCTTCTGTACTGGAAGTATCAGCTGCTCCTGCAGCTGGGCTCTAGTGCTTCATAAAAGATGAAGGTAGCTCGTGAGGCTCTGGGATCTTTGTGTTTACACAGCACCTTCTCTCACACACCACAACCAGCATGGCCCCTCCTCACCGTCTGGAGCATGTGAGAGTAATGACAGCACTTTGCAATAATCACATTTAAAGAGTGGAGGAGAGCACTTCCCTGCTGCTGCTTGGTGGGAGGCTGCTCTGGAACCTGAACCAAGCACACAGGGTGACAGAGGCCAAAAATTCAAGACAACGGTCTGAAACTGATCTGTGCATCACCATATAGGAAGGGAGAAGGAAGCCACCCTGTACTACAGCTGAGAGCCTTAGAATTAAGCAGCATGTGCTGGCTGAAAAAAAAAAAAAAGCCCACAAAAAAAGCAGCAGAATGCTCGGCCTGTTTCAGTGTGGGCAAATGTGAGCTGCTGGAAAGTGGTGTGAGGATGTGCCTGGAATAAGCAGTGGAGGCTCACAATCAGCACTAACTTCAGCAACACAACTAGAAATGCTGTCAGAAGGGATCCCTTGGCAGCTGCACCAGAACTACACACCTGCCAGGAGATGGTGCAAAACGGGAGTCAGAAATGTGCTGCTGACGTGGGGCAAAGGAGATGCAGGCATCAGACATGCAAACAGAAGCTATGGAGCAGTTGGAGCTGTTGGAAAACATGTAACGTGTTTTATGCTATGGAAATCAGAAGCAATCCATGTTGATGCTTTAGGAAAAGGATCTACAATCACCAGAATAAGTGCAGTGGCTGTTTCCTACTGCTGAAGGCCACGAGTACTGCCCAGCTCTCATCTTCCCCTTAATTGTTCCTTTCAGGGTAACTGTCAATTTGGCTTGTTTGCACCAAGGCCTTTGAATTTCATGAAGGCTTTACAATCTCTAAATTACAAAACAAACACTGCTAAAACTGAAATGATTTATCACCTAGCGTGGGACATTCTGGATTCTCATTCTTCTTTGCTCTTAACGTGCAATTAAAGGATTGAGAAACACACCACTCAAGATCTGAGGTACAAAGTACATCTATATTTATGCCTATACAAGTCAGAGACATCCCTTTTTACTCCTCTGTTTCCCCATAACGAAAAAATCAGAGACTATACATTTATGGAAGGGAGGTGTGAAGCAATTCAGTGAAGATTATGTAAGACAAACAAAATAGAAGCCACAAAAATACAGGAAAAGAGTATCTCAAATAAAACAGAGTATAGATAAGTACTGTACAAAGTAGCATTTGCAGAAAGGAACAGTTTAAATGATTCATATATATTGCCTAGAATTAAATACAATAACCTCATAGAAAATGAAGTGGTTACGTAGGCAGGGAATAAATTGTGTTTAGAAGAGGAAAGACACATTGTTAACTTTGGGTAAAGCATTCAATTTTGTTCCCATGATTTCAGAAAGATAAAAAGACCAGGAAAAACTGTAAAAAAAATGAGAGGTATGGAAGTGACTCCAAACAAAGCAAAAAACCCACCTCAATGAAGGCCACTGAGCAGAGGAACCACAGCTGTAGAGTTTGGGGCAGCAGAAAGGAAAGGTGCCAAGTGCCCCACAGAAGATGATGTACTCAGAGGTCAGCACCTGGGATGCCCCTGAGATGAAGAATGGTTCTCACAGAACATGGACCTGCAGAGCAGGCTGCCCAGAGCACTCTGCAATTAGGGCTCAGGGAACAAACAAGGCTCATCTGAACACAGGTAATACCTGCAACGAACACTGGAGACTGCAATCTGCCTGCTGTGCCTGGGGGTGACCTGAAACAGGACAACCCTGACCAGCAGAAGTGCTGGGTTAGAGGCACTGAGCTGCTCTGGATACACACAGGTCAAGAGAAGGAAGAAGAGTGTGTTTCCTGCTTGAATATGGAATGGACAGGTCGACTCCTTAGTTTCTAATCTAGAACTTTATGTTTTAAGGGATTGGGAAGACCCAGAAAACTACAAACCAGCATTTAGGGTTAGAAAGTTTGTTTCTAATGTGAAGTTCATCTACTTTTTTTTGTCTCTCCTGCATGCAGTGTTTTCTAGTGATGTTTGTTGTACATGTTTCATACAAGGAGCAAAGCTTTTAGTGTCTGATCCATCCTCCGGCTAAATGTTTTCTGAGGTGCTAAACACTGATGCTTTCTCTGTTGCCTTGCCTGAAAATTTCTGATCAGAAGGAAGCAGAGCCAGCTGATAACAGAAATATACATGGTCTCAAAACAGAAAGGCAAGAGGCTCCTAAATAAACTTGTTTATTTCCAGTCTCTCAGCAACAGAGCCCTGGATTTTAATAAAGGCAAAGAACAGTACGGCACAGTCCGTGCATGGCCGAAAAAAGAATATGCTTAAGGAAAAAAACCAAACCACAAAACAAACCCCCAGAAGCCCTGTACTGTACTCCTGGTGAGGCTCAAGGAGGCCAGATCCAATGAAATGGACCAAAGACCACCAGTACAAAAGAGTACCTGAACCCACAGCACTCAGGCACAGGAATGGACCCTTTGTTACAGCTGGGCTGTAAATCTGGCATGCTTAGAATCTGAATTCCCAGGAGATAATAAATAATGTGAGAGCAGGTACCCCACGCCTAAAGCCAGAGCTTTAAATTATCTGACAGTGTGCCTTTAACTACGAAATCTCAGTCTGCTTCTAAAGGTAAAAACGTAGCTCTAAGCTCGCCAGGAAATGTCATAGCTTCATAAATTCTATGAACAAACCTTCTATTCTTGCAATTCCAGCAGAATTATTAAATCTATCAGCCACAGATGAATGTATCAATTTATCTTAATTTCTGAAAATACACTGAGCCTCTTTCAGTTAAAACTTCATTTTTCTGTTGCACAATGAAAGAAAAAAAGGGGGTCTTTGCAGAGATTAATTAAAGCAAATTTATCCCTCCATAAATTACCATCTCCAGACTGAAATAAAACACAGCGTGTTTCAGAGGGGATAAGCAAACAGATGAATGAAGTAGTCTTATTTCCCGCAGATCAAGCAGTGTGACTGTCTGCTGTGGCACTGGAGACAAAGGGCTTGGCCAGCCACTGTCATCACTCTTGGAAACCAGCATTTTCAAAAAGGAAGAGAGGCTGAATCCTGCACTGCCTCTCCTGCAGAGCTGAGCGTGTTACACCATTTCATCACACGCAGCACAAAGAGTAAATGGCTCCAACCATAATGACACCCCCAAAGAGAGTGTCCCCACCCCTCCCTTCCTGCCACAATTACAGAGGACAAGGCACCTCCAAGGTGACTTTATGACTTAGGTTTTTCTATGAGCAAACAATGGAAGAAAAGACTGTCTCAAAACCAATGCCTTCTCTCTCACTGTTTGCTGCCCAAGGTATGGCAGTATGGCTTGCTGAAGATACTGTGATAACCTCTGATAGCAAATTAGGCATTGAGACTTAGGAATCTGTTTTGTAAGAGATCAGCCATGACTTGTCAGGGGAGACATGCACAACTTTAGCTGCTGAAGCTAAACTGTGTGCTACAGTGGCATCACTGCCATCTTCTAGTGCTGTGCTGAGGCCCAAGTAGCTTAGATCAGTGGCATCCAGACATCTATAAAATCATATATGCAACTTCTGAAAGAGAAATCCCAGAGTTCAACATAGAAATCTTTACTCAATTTGCTCCAGCCTATGGAAAGGATTCCCCCCACTGATAAGAAGAGTAGCCATTTGCCTTCAGGGGTCTGGGATATTCCAGTGGGTTTCCTAGACTGGTACAAGTGGTGTTGGTGGGTCACACTGACTCGTTACTATCAGTGTGCATTTTTGGTCAACTGGCTAACTCAATTTTAAAGCCCTCAACTAACCAGACTGGTCAATCAGTAAGTAGCAGAACTGTCCCCAAGCCAGGCAGATAATGATCCAAAGTCACTGCCAGCAACAGCATTATTACTCCACTTGTTGCGGGTTTCTTCCCGGGTAATTAACAGCCTCAGTTCCTCACAGCCAGGAGTCAGATGGATTGACTGCAGACAGTAAGTTGCTCTCAGCTCTGGGAACTCCAGCTGAGGACTGAGGTACTCAGCTGGGCAAACACTGAGCTGTCTGAATCCTCCTTCCCTCAAGGAGGTAAGTATTTCATTGTCTTGCCAGGGTGAGCACCAAGCAGCCTAACAGTCAGAGAGAGCTCCACACAAGCTGACTCACCCTTGCTGGGAGGAGCACATGTATCTGAAGCTGTGACCACCGAGTGGGGACACCCCAGCTAATCATGCTCCAAACCTGACCCTCACAAGTGCCTGGTCACATCATCGCTGTTTCTTCTGTGCACTATTTTTCCCAGCTCTTTCACCTTCAATCACACACAAAAGCAAGGACAAGATAGAATCATTCCCATTCTGTGCCTCAGAACAATTCTTACTGTTCAAAACAAAAGTAATTTCCAGAGAACATGGCTCACCTTAAAGGATATTTCATACTGCTCTCCTCCCCATATCTCCAGACCTGCATCATACCCTCCCAGCTCCCAGAACCACTTTCTATCGACTGCAAACAGTCCTCCAGCCATTACAGGAGACCTTAAGGAAAAACCAGACTCCATATTACAAACACATTCAAAGACACAGATCTCTAGCTAAACATTTAAAAAAAACAAAGCAAGATTTGACAAATATTCTTTTCACCACCCAGTGTTCCCAGTGCCTTTACAGCCCTGTCAGAGCACCAGTTGTTTTGGCATTATCTACTATTTCCCACTTGCAGATGGGGAGGACCTGACTGGGCTCCCTTCAGAACCAGCCAATGCCTCTCCTCCAAACAGGCAGGAGTTCCAGTGATATGGTCAAGTCATTGAGCTTGACCTCAAGAAGTGTTTGGTTGGGGCTTTTTTTTTTTTTTTAACACTGCAGAAGTATTAAGGACAGCAGAACTGTCTCAATGTTGGCAAGCACAGCAACAGCAGAACACAACTCGATCACAGATTTACTTCTGCAATGCACTGCAATCATCAAAATTGCTGTAATTATTCTGCTAGATTTTCTTCTTCCCCCACCTGGGAATGACATATTAGCCACCATTGGTTTGTTGTTTTTGGCAGAACATTAGGGATACTAAGTTATGCCTGAAAGATCTTGGTAATAAATGACCACATTAAACATTACAGTTTTCAAGGAAATGCTAACTTCGGTGGGAATTATGGTGACAAAAATACAGCAATGAAAAGGAAGTGTTCAACAGCTACCACACAATGCATTTCTTTTAAACCAACAAGCTGCCAAAAAGCAAGGAGCTTAACAGCAGTTTCTGACTTTTACTATGCTGAGGAGTAAACCAACCCCATAACAGGGCGTTATTTCATTAGCCACTCGTAGCACGCTGCGTTTCAGCAACTTACTCAAAGGGATCACTGGGATCAGGTTTCTGTAACTCAGGAGGAATAGGGATCCTCTTGTAATACATCTCCCAGTCAAATGCACCTCGCATTGCATCTCCAGCCTGAGTCTCATAGCCAAAGTGGTCGTGATCAATAACATCAATCATAGGGCAAACGATTGTCTTGCGGTTTCGGGCAATGCGATCTGAGGATTGGAGAAACATGTTAGAAAACCTGCACCAGTTGGTTCTTTTGAACATGAAGTTATAAGGGAAAAACATCAAAATATGAAGTTGTCCAAGAACAGCACAGATTTCTTCCCATTCCTTCTCTTGTGGGCGGATGCTCCAGTTTATATCAATTTATCTGCTACTTCTGCAATAATTCATAGAATCATAGAATGTTTCAGGGGTTGGAATGGACCTTAGAGATCATCTAGTCCCAAATCCCCCTGCCCTGGACAGGGATACCTCCCACTAAACCAGGTTGCTCAAGGCTTTATCCAACTCGGCTTTGAACACTGCCAGGGCTGAGGTATCCAAAAATTGAGATAAAAACACCAGGCATTCATCACACAGAAGCAGAATAGGAAGACACAGCCACACTACCACAGATAACTAACTGCCAGGCTAACACCAGACACTCTTGTACTTGGTGAAGATCCTGATTTTCACAAGTGACCTGGATGTGACCCTTTCTGCACAGATCCAAGTCCAGGCAGTAACCCAGTGCACCACCCAGCAATAATTGCCCTCCAGAATCTGGCAGGAAGTGATTCAGACTAATGGCATAGCTACTCTCTGCAGGCTCAAGAAAGGCAAGTGTTACCTCCTCCCCTCAACCTTTTCTTCCAACCAAGTAATACAACACAGGATTAATTTCTGCATAAACATCTGGAATTTCTTAAATACTTTATTACTGAGACAGTCTCTTGTTGGAAGTTAAGTTTCAGAGCAGAGGCGACAAATGATGTTTCAGCTCCCAATACACATCTAACAAATCCTTTCTGTGCTGTAAAAAAATCAAAGCATACTCTACGTGTTCTCATTTAAATGGCATTTGGGCTAATTCTGTCCTCTCTCCCTGGGGCTCATAAAATTGCAAATGTTTTACACTGTTGCCAGATATAAACTGTAGTGAAAGCAACAGGATAACCACCCAACAATCTGGCAGATAAATCTGACTTGTGTTGCTTAAACCCTTCACTTGACTGTTATTGCCACAGTTTATTTGACAAAGTCACACCTCAGAGAGAGCTCTGACAGGTCACTTGCAATAGGGCTGTAAGGGAGTTTGGTACCAGTCAGAGGCAGACACAGGTACCAGAAACAGACTGCACTGTCCTTTCAATTAGTCATCCTTGAACAGAACTGACATTGTCAAACTGATGCCCCTTGAAAATGAAGCACTGCCTTGGAAAGCACTGTCCATGTGCTACAAATATCTACCAGCAGCTCTCATTCACAAGTATTTTCCACAGGCTTGCAGACTATGAAGTTAAATATAGTTATATAGGAGACAACCCCCCTAAAATCTACTTAAAAAACTATATATAAAGATCTTTTCTGTATCATGAAACCATTACTCTCTGCAAGCTGCTGAATGACCATGTGATAGTTTATTTTTCTAGCAAGCTGTAAATTATTTAAGATTTCATTTGGCAAGGAAACAAAAGAATATCATCACTGCTTTTTAATTAACCAAAGCATAGGACAGAGTTATTGCACAGTGCAGGACTCTAGAACAGAAAAAAACCCATCTTGTATTAAAGGCTACAAGTTGCCAACAATTCACTTGTCTTGTAGTTGGTTTGTTCTCCCTCTTACGACGCCTCATCTTCCTTGTGCCCACTTACAGCATGAGGAGAAAGCAGCAGGTGGAAAAAAACTGCATTCAACACCAACATCTGTGCCAGCTCCACACTCACCTAGCAGGGGTGGCAGCCAGTTCACGTTGGCCTCACAGTGGGAGTCCAAGAAGGTGATGACATCCCCGATGGCCATGGAGGCTCCAAGCATCCGAGTTCTGATCAGCCCCTCCCTCTTTTTGGTCCGGAGGATTCGCACATTTGGGAATTGGGCCATGTAATCTTCCAGGCGTTTCTTCAGGTGTTCTGTATGAAAATGAGAGATTTTAACACTGTAACAACTAATGTCTTAAAAGAAAAAAAGCAGTTCTGTCTTTACCAGCAGAAGATGCCTTTGGAGGTATGGTCTGAACAGCTAACAAATGCAGCAATAGGAAAAAGGAAGTAAGAATAATTTCTTTTAAATTCCAAGTTTAAAAATAAATGCTTAACCAAGACTTCTGAAGATGTTCCAACACCTTGGACGGAATTAATGAAAAAAAGGAACTAGGAGAAGATGAAGGAGTGTAGGATGAGAAGGAAAGCAGCAGAGAAAGAGGAAAAGGAATAAGAAGCCAGCTGGCAGACCTCTGGGAGAGCTTTATCAGAGCAGGGATTCTTGGACACTTGTGTAAAACCAGTGTAGCTTAGAAGGGACACAGAGCAATTAAGTTTCAGAAGCAAACTGCACTCAGTGCATTTAAGTTGTGTTTGGTTTCTTCAAGACACACAATATAACCATCCACTCATAAATAAAACCCAGCAATAAACCCAGTCAGACACCTTTCCACGCCACGAGGCAGGCACAGCCACTATGCATGAGGATGGCTGTGTTAAATGCTTATCAGAGGAGATATTTGCATTTAAATATGGAAATATTTACAGTACTGAGCATGGACTGCAGCCACATCTGAATTAGCACAGACACTGGCAGTCACCACCATCAACAGGAATTCAAACAGGAGAACTGCAGAGAAAGATCACTGAGTGATCAAAACAATGGACAGCTTGTTCCAAAGTGGAAATCAAAAGCTTGGTCTACATAAAGAGTGAGGGGCACACAGCTGTCTTTACATCAAAGAGTGAAGCACCAAAGAGAAACCTAAAAATAGGCTGAGCTGACGTTGGCCTCATCACTAATGGGTTGATCTTTAGGCCTCTGAAGTTTTGACTTGCTTGACAGCAAACCCCATTCAGAGTGTGCCAAGGACTGTTCATTAATGTCCCACAGTACCCACTGCCATCAGCAACTGATGGAGGAAACAAGCCTCACCAGGCAAAACTTGGTGTGTCAAATCTAAGCAATTAACTCATCTTCAAAATCTCACACAACAGAACTTGAATAGAGGCAACCAACGAAATACAAATAACCTCACAGGGTTATTTGCCTTGACTACAGGGGACACATCCACTCCACTCTGTTCAGCACAGTCTTCCTCAGCCTCCAAAGCAGGCATGAAAGGCAGGGGCTGGACAGGCTGACAGTGTGAAAGTGCCCCTGAACAGGGCACCAGGGAGGTCAGGCATTGGAACAGCTCTCTAAAAGAGCAAAGGAGCAAATAAACTTAACCTAGTTATGAGCTCTCCCCGCAGTGCTGACCTGGCAGCTGTGAAAATGGGCAGAACCCCTGTGACTAACACACCTTCTGCACCTTCTCTTTGAAGCAGCCATCACCTGCCTTCCTTCAAAGATCGTCCAAATCAACTTGCTTTTGAGCTATTCCTAGCAAGCTCTTCGCCCTTTTCAAAGCTTTGTTTAACATTCCCCAGGAATTTTTGCTCACAAATCCATTTTACTGTTTTACCTGGCAAGTCTAATTGTCCCACAATATCTACATAGGTTTCCCTGCTCAATAGAGCCCTCAGGACTTCTTGCTGTCTAGCATGCTTTTCCCTCATCCTTTTTCAAGTCCCTTCTGAATAGATCCTCTCAAGCAACCAGAAATTTCGTCCACTCAATTACAGTTTTTTCAAACAAGGGCCTTCCACAGAGGCTAGACGTTATTAGTGCAGCTGCCTTCCTCCTGAGGCAGTGGGTAGACTTAAAAAGAGAAGAAAAAAAGAAAGGAAAGAAAAGCTAGCACCACTGTTTAACATCAGAGCTCATCCCTTGCCATTGTTAGCTTATCACAAAAGATTATTTCATCAGAGAGAACAATCCTCACTTCAAGCATAAATGAGCTAAGCTCAAGCCAGGAGGTAGACCTTAGCTAATGTACCCAAGAAAAGATAAACATGAGTGGCTGCCTGTGCTCATTAAAATAAAGGAGGTAACTAACCATAACACAGAAGCTCTTGGTTCAATTCACCTAACAGTCACCACAGACACTGTAGCACTTGGAAAATCAGACCCCACAATATTTACATTGTCCAAACCAAACCTATAAGGCACTAGGAAGGTCTTAAAAAAATCCAAAGCTCCAAACCTATATAGAGCGACTTTCTGCAACTCTTTGTTTTGATAGAAATGAGAAAATAATGCTGTGAAAGATCCCAAAGGTTTGTGTTCCACCTGTGTGCTGGTCATTTACATTTCAGCATTACATACCTTTCTGAACAGTCCTGGTTTGTTGTGCAGCTTCACCTGAGGTGATACCTGAAGGCAGCCTACCTGATCCTCCAGGAGTGTGAGCACAGCACGTTCAGCCTGCTGCCAAACATGAGCATGTTTTGGGACCTGGTCTCACACACGGAGACACACACCCCAGAAGGTGAATAAAGAGTCACTGAACTTGGCCATACTTGTGATGATGACAGCTGCTCTTGCTACAGTGATTGAGGACAGGTTGATTTATATCCACTGACTGCCCACTGCATTCCCAAATGCTGGGTTTGGCTCTGCAGCACTTCTTTACTATGTTTCCACAGTAAAAACATACCACAGCATTTCATGCTTGCAGAGAGTTGTCTGCTCTATGCTGCACTGGATGTCTCACACACCACCAATCTTATGGACTGACAGCTGGGAGAAGCAAGGGAAAGCTGCAGGTACTCCCTCAGCACCTGTGCATTCACACTGCTGCATCCAGGAGGGATGGTGCTCAGATAAGCTGCTCCCAATTGCTGCAGAAAAATCCACACTTGATCATTGTATTTTATAAGGCTAAGATTTCTGTATCATGCACCGCAAGTGGGGAGAGCTTATTGCATCTACTTTCTCAAAGAGTCACAGACTTCCAAGCAACCTCACAATATACAAAACTCAATAAAACATGCTTGTCAAAAACAAAGTTTTCTTATTTCCTCATCCCTGTGCTGGTCCTGCCACCCAGCCTTGGCTTCTACACACCCAGACAAAAAATAGTTATTTCATTCTATCTTGAATATTCTCACAATTAAGTCAATTTTTGCTTTTTAAAAGACAATATTAAAAAAACAAACAAGTGGCATTAACTGCTACAAAACTTCATAAGGCTTTAAAATATATATATGTATATATATTATGGAATCTTGTCACGCTGAGTAATTTTTATTACAAGGGCACTTTTCTTTAATGCATGTTGTTAGGTGGACTGGATGGATTCCAATGTCTGTGCCTACGTTGGGCAAAGTAGCACAGCCCAAACATAAATGAGAGTAAGATTATCTGCAGATTAAAAACTAAGCTGGTAGCTTGCTAACAGACTTTGCAATAAACTTGATATACAGCAGAATCATTAACAGCACCAGTCAAGAACTACTGCTTTCTTTACTTTGAGCTCTAAATAAAATTGTGTGAAGAGAGCAGAGAAGCTTCAGCAGCCAGTCTGCTTTACAGCAGCAGCCCTAAGACTTCCCAAAAATAAGAATTTTTTCCCCCCCAGGTCAAATTTCCCTGGTGGTCTTACTGTACTTCTTCCTACTGGCCTCATCCAAGCAGAGCTGCCCTCAGATGCCACTAGTCTAGTGACCACTTGTAGCATGGCAAGGACTTCCCAAGATGGGAATTTTTCATGCCCAGTTGACTTTTCATTCCAGCCACTGCACAGCTACCAACTGAACAGGCACTTGAGAAATTCAAACCCAAACATCTGCAGAAGCCAGAGAAGGACAGAAGAGTCCAAGGACTTTTTATTTTTTACAGCTTAAAGAGGGAAATGAACAAGAAACAAGATAACTTAGACATGGATCTACAGGACTAGAGCAATGAGGCTGGTGAAGGGACTGGAGCACAAGTGCTACGAGGAGAGGCTGAGGGAGCTGGGGGTGTTCAGCCTGGAGAAGAGGAGGCTCAGGGGAGACCTCATCACCCTCTGCAACTCCCTGACAGGAGGTTGGAGTCAGGTGGGGGTTGGTCTCTTCTCCCAGGCAACCAGCAGCAGGACAAGAGGGCACAGACTCAACCTCTGCCAGGGGAGGTTTACACTGGATGTTAGAAAGGGATTTATTACAAAGAGAGTGATCAGGCATTGGAATGTGCTGCCCAGGGAGGTGGTGGATTCACCATCCCTGGAGGTTTTTAAGATGAGGCTTGGAGGCCTTTTCCAACCTGGCTGATTCTGTGATTCTATGACTGGTAGCACTGCAGTTGCAGGAGACTCCACTGTTCAAGTCAAAGCACAAGTTAACTTGTTCCATCCCCTCACAGCGAACCACACAGCAGTGCCTACCTCCTCCCTGTCTCCTTCACACCCCATCAGCTCAGCCATGTTTTCACAGAGGCTTGTGCAAAATCACCAGTAGGTTTGTAGCCTATTTGGAATTGATTCGGCTCCAACCAAAGGCATTTTCCCACAGAAATCAGAGGAAGAGATCCAGCAGTTCTCTCTCGTTTCTAACATTTTGACTGCAAGCTTTAAGTTCAACAGCTTTTGCCTCAAGAGCTGCTCTGCAGTACAAAGGAACCTCACTCACTCCCTGGAGCTCATGCAGTCGGTTTTACAGACAGCTGCAGTCACAGCTCACAGAAGAAGACTGGTCTGTTTTGTGCCCTTTTCCCCAAATCACACCCCAAGACATAACATCTTTTTATGTACGTTCCCTGTAACATCTCCACAGTATTTGGCAGGGAAGTGAGTACCAATATTTGTCATAGAAAAAAGATTAACTCATTTTAAGTACCATCCAGGACACGAAACTATTCTACAGATTTATGTTCAGAGAAAGAATTATGAGTGAAACACTTCCCCTGTCCCACTAGTGCAACATTTCATGGTTCATATGATACTATCAGCTTTGGTTTCTGAATTTTACACTGTACAGCACATCTGCAGTTCTACTACCCTTGCCATATGTGTATCATCAACCCAAATCCAGAACAAGCAGCACTGCAGAAATCAGAAACATTCCCAGGCACCTTCCCACGGTCCTCAGATGCCACTGGGGACATCAGAGTTCCCTCTGCCCTATAGCATCCTGCCTCCTGCTGAGGTGCTTTGCAGCAATTTACACTCAGAAGGTTGAAGATCTCATGAAGACAGGAGAGCCACTGCACTCTGAAAATTCAGGGAACTTGCTGAAGGGCACATGGCACTGGAGGAGAGGAGTGGAAGATCTGCAGAATTCCCTTTTAAGCAGACAGGGCTGGTTTCCCTTCCCTGCAGGCTATTTTGGCTACCTTCCAACACCCAAACCTGAAGTGCCACTGTTTATCCGGCATTTGTTTACAGGTTATCCCAGCCCTCCCACCCACAGACATGCTTGTTGGAGATTACAAATGAATCCATTCATTTTTACTTCGATACTTGGCCCTAACGTGCTATTTAACAGCTTAAGAATGAATTACACTTCTTCCTGAATCCATCACAATGTGCAAGCCAGGCCTCCCTGAAATAGAAAATTCTAAATCATTGAAATTAACTTCTCTCCCTGTTTTGGTGCAGATGAGTAATCCTTTGAAACAGCGAAATGTGCTGTTATCCAAACAGGCAGCACTTACACTAGTTTTAATTTTCTTTCAATGTTTTCACGCTCTGATCACTGAAGTTGGTTGGGAGGATAATAAATTGATTTAATAAATTGTACTGTGAGCAGCAGTCTCAATAACAGCAAACTGATTAGACTGATCACAGCTTTCTGAGATGAGTCTTCTTACAAAGAAGAAAAGGCCTGGGATGGGAAGGAATTAATATCTGTTGCTTCGCTGATTACAGTTTTGTGGGCGACTCAGTTTCCATTGCCCATTCTGCAACAGTGTTGGGTCTCAGCACATCTTTACAAACAACAACTGGGAGGAAAAGGGTTTCTGAGCATGGGCCAATAGTTGAGGGTATACCACCCCATTGGTAATATAGCAGGCAACTAACAAAGTTTACGAGTTGGTTTTCCGAAAGTCTTACTGATTTTGTTCTCTTTCTAAATGTTTTAAAACCAAGCTTCCCTTTTAGGTACAATAAAGAGCACAAAAACGGAAGTGTGGAGCCCAAGAAATAAGCCAGACTGAGTTGCTAGGACAAAGAGCACTGGTGTGAGCCTGTGCTGTGTTGCTGTGATAAACTCAAGTGTATAAACTTCCGCTGCCTTGCCTGTACCATCAATTACTTCTTCAATTTGCAAAGGGAACTTTCTCAGTGCTGCCTCCACCCCAGAGCAGACATCCAAACCCTGCTCAGGTATGGCTTCACGAGATAGTAGCACAGAACACAGAGACAAAGGTGTAATCTTAAAATGAGAAAACTCACATTTACTGGCATTAGCATATAAATACACCCAAACCTCAAGGAAAGTTTAGTAGGCTGCATTTCCAAGCAGAGGAATATACAGGGAATAATCATCTTAGCTACAGCATAACCTCTTAATCTCTTGGGAAAGTTTAATTTGTAAAGAAAGTCTATTCCAACTGCTTCTTTCTGAGGGAATCCAGAAAAACCCGTTTACTCATCCTTCCCTCATGCTCCCTTTGCTCATCAGGAGCAGTGCAGCCAACCTGCGGGGTGTGCATCAGTTCTTAATTGTGCACACTGACTCCCTGGCCAACACACAGCATCAGTTTCTCCTCCTGTGCCATAACCCATCTTTCCCAGGGGAAACAGTCATTCTCATTAGTTTGCTCTTCTCCCTTCCCATTTCATTAAATATGTATCAAGATTAAAGCACCCACTTAGGTTTTTCCCTCCTGTGTTGACTACATTTCATCTAAAGAGGTGATTTTGTGACTCTCAGTCATTTGCTGCTGATTGCTGTTAACCTCAGAGCTGCTGTGCTGACATACACACTGGAGAGCTGCAGGTTTTGGCCTATGCAGCCTTTGTAGCTGCTGAAACAGGACTGAATTCCTTGCAGTACACTTAATATTCAGCTCAAGTTTGATGTAGCCATGGTGACTAGCAGGAAGGGCATTACTGTCCCAAATACTGCCTTCAACCCGAGGAATCTGTGCCCTCATCTTAAGGCCACATGAGTAGATTTGATTATCCAGTTATTTAACCAGGGGACAGTCTGTGCTCCTGCTCAGTGCTAATGCTTTTCTACTGCATTGATACAAACATTGTATGGGCAGGTAAAACCATTACAAAGCATCCAGACAAGCCACCACCCCAATAACATTACCATGTCCTGCAGCCTGAGGGTGAGATACACACCACACACTGGTTCAGCATCCTGAGAATTTATACTCCATTTTCCATACTAGAGTTTAAAGTTGTGACAGACCAGATTAGTCTTGAATCTACATCAACTGCTTTCTGAGCACTGGAGAGACAAGAAGGGGTGCAAAAGCATTTCGCAGGATGAGAAAAGCTCACAGGACAGAACAAGCCAAATTGAACACAACTCTGCAGCCCACAGGCTTCAGGACAGAGCAGGTGCCCAGGGACAGAGTCAAAACTCCTCCTGTATGAGAGGAGTTCACTGTCTCTGTGCCTGGGGAGTGTGTCAGGACACAGCCACCGCTGACAGCGACATACTGTGTGGGGTATCGTCACATGGACCTAGAATCTACCACTGGCAGCAAGACAAAACTTGCCATCAGCCGAAGAGATGCAGGCAGATGAAGTGTTAAGACATTTCATGCTGAAATATTTTGGAACATATCAAAGCTGTGAGATTAAAGCCTTTAAAGTCACTGAGTTTTGCTGGGTAGAAAGGCAAAAGACATAAAAAAAAGACCCCAAAACAAACCAGTCCTTGGAGATTCAGCTTTGTACATGAATACTGCTGATAAAGGCAAAGAACTTCTTGGCCTGAAAGTATTTGCTCTGTGCAAACCATCAAAAAAAAGAAAATATTCTAGAAAGAGCACAAGAATTGACAGAGAATTCTACTCCAGACTTTTGTCTTGGTAGAGAAAAGTCCGTTAGGTCTAAGATGTAACCCACTTGAAAGTTGCTTTGATTTGTCAGGAATGCACCTCTTTGGATCCCAAGGGCTCTGATCTCAAGTGTCTAAGTGAGGAAGAACAACTATGAAGCCTAAAATTAATAGCACAGACCGACAAAGTTCTTCCCTTGGGGTTGCAGCCAAACAGAATATTGGAAAACTAACTGATAATCTTTCATTCCTACAACAATGCTCATACATTAATAACCATGAATGACAAAGCAAAAACAGGTTTGTCTTGTAGTCTGTATATCAGAGAACAGACAGCAAAGTATTTGGCAAAAGAAAAAAATACCAATACAGCTGCAGGGAAAACACACACACTTGACTTGTAGTGAGAACCCCTGACATGTCAGAAGTGTATCTTATACACTCACACTTTACTCTTCTTCTAGACCTCTCCACCATCAGCTCCCGATGCTCTTGTTTGCTTTACTCACAACAAATGCAGCTATCACATAAGGCAGTGACATCTGCTAGAAAGGTCAATAAATCCATTAAATCCTGAAGCACAAATCCAGGCCTGTTCACAGCTGTGCTGATACCAGAACTAAACCATCTTGTGGGCATTATCGTTCTCAACCCACACATTCATTTTAGCTGGATGACAGAGGAGAGGGCTGTGCTGATACCTGAAGGTACCTGCTTTTAAATCTTGAGCCTTGCCTTCCCCTGTTCAGCCCAGTAAATCACCACGTTCCACTGGAGATAGCCCAACCTTGTGGGTAACAGCCAACACTGGTCCTCATGGCACTTATGAATCAATGCTACAGTGAGAGAATGAGGGTGGCATTTCTTCACTAAGAAAATATCACTGCAATTAAAACTAGAAAAGGAATGTGGTTTAGATTATCCACTTTCATTTTTCAATTGCAGCAGCATTACCTTCCAATTTTCTCGAAGCGAAGAAGTTTCCACCTTTATCAAAGTCCCTCTGTGGGAACAGCTGCTTTGTCAATGCCACCCCAAATGCAGGTTTAAATTGCAGAAGCTATGATTACCAGTAACAGACACCCTGTATGAGCACTGGCAGAGGGTGTTTGAATCACATTTCTAATTAACTTCTGCAGAGAAGCAGATGTAAAGCATTAAAATGCTGATTTGCACTGCAGCTGGCAGATATCTGGATTTTTGACTCCGAGCAGACGAGGACATGTACTTCAAGGTGAGGAGAATAAAATTAAAGCTGTTTTCCTGCAAAGTTCCTCTAACAGGAGCTACATGCTTTGGATTTCTTAGTAGCAAGTGATGCACTGAGATTTATTTAATGAGCTGTAATGGAAACTCTGCTCCTCAATTATTTATTTTTTTTAAACTTTAGATGGCCAGACATCCTTCACTACACAATAATTAGCTGAGAAAGAGGTCACAGTAAACTGGACCTTTTCAAGCCACCTCATCTCCTTTCTAGAAGAATCCTTCAGACGTAGCAACTGATCTCAGAGAAATAAATACAAGATGATGAAAAGTAAACTGGTTAGTCAATTTAGGCTGTCACAAACAAAGCTGCAGTAAACAACTACAATGGGCCCTCAGGTCTCTTAAAACACTAGAGAATAAACTTTTAATGCTCTCCAGCCATTGCCTAATGAACTCTGCAGGTTTTATTCCCTTTTATTCCCTTTATGAAGGGAATATGTGAGTGCAGGCATTAAAGACATTAAAAATGAATACTCAGAAAAGGAAAACAAAATCGAATCTCATCCACATCTCACTCTGATCCAAAGCATGCTCTACCACTAACTCTTGTCTGAAGCATCCCACATCCACAAGGCATGGACAGAAATGGAGAATAACAAATTCTTCTCTTTTCTGAAATTAAAATGGGACATTTGTACCAAGTTTTATTTTATTTCTCCCCTTGGGTGCTCACTATTGGTGAATTCACAAAGTCAGTCCCACACCAGTGTAACTGCTCTGCTGTACCTGGGAGTCACACTGCAGTTTGGGTAACAAACATCACATCTGGACTGTGGAGCACAACCCCTTAAATGGCTCTGAAGCCAAATTCACTTCATAAAATTTGTGCCACTACCAGAATTAGTGATGATCATCAAAGCCAAGTCACTTTCTACATGGAGAAACGACATCAGTGTTGGCTTCCCTCAGAAACATTTTAATTGGGAAATTCTCATCAATTAACCGTCACCCAAGAACTGCTCCCTGTGACTTTATGCACCTGACAGAGCTAAACCACCAGACCAAACTGAGCATCACCAAGGGCCTGAGGTTCATGAGGTACAGCTATCAAAATGACTATGTTTCATGACAGAGAAATTCATTCTACTGAATGTAAAAAAAATTTGTTTTCTCAGACTTCCAAATCTCTCCACCTAGAAGAATCAACCTTCTCCCACTTACCCAAAGGGAGATCTCATTGACATTCTTCAAAGACATTATTTATAAGAGTCTAAAAAGACCTGAGATGGTCTGCAATGACTTCCAAAAAGCACAAACTCTCTTTACTCTGAGACTTAATTTACAAAAACAACCTTTTCACCAGCTCTTTGGGACAACAGTTACCATAACTTCAACAAGAAACCTTGAAAGCAGCACTTAAGAAAAGGTTGAGAAAAAGCATAGCTGCCCCAAAAATGCTTGGCTTTTTCTTCTGTTCTAATCTCTTAAGGTAAAAAGCTTCGAAGAATCATACTGATAATTCAGTAAGAAAGGCTGTCACCACTTTGTCCTAAGCACAGTCACTCCATATTCCAAGATGTACTAACCAGATGCACTTTAGTGCATTTAAGATGAAAAAAAAAATTACTTTTACAGTGCATGTGCCTAAAGATGAAAAGATAATCTCTTTAGCTGCATAAATCCTTTACTGTTCCATTTAAAGATCAAAAAGAATTCAAGTATTAAACCTTTTTCTATTTCAGATTATTAAGAACATGATTTCTTTCAATTAAGGCCTGGCAGATGTGGTTAATGGAACGGAGCTGTATTTGCTACATACCTGATGCTGCACCAAATGACACATTAATCCCCCCTTGCCTTCTCCTTCAGTACACTACTTAGTGACTTCTGCCCTTCAGACCAAATTACACTGCTTGTGGTTCAGCCAAGTTGCCTTACTCCCATTTGTTTTTCCCTTCAGACCATCCCATATGGCTGCCTCCACAGTTACTTGTGCTGCAATATAAAGAGAGGTTTAAAAAGTCACAGGGATTTATCTTTAATGGGAAAAAGGGGCATTTGGCTGTGTCTCCCTCTGACACTTGGGAAGGGATGGGCTCCAAGACTCCTGTGCCAGTAAATGCTCAAACCAGCTACAGGGTGGTACAAAGCAAAGGAAGCTGACGGGTCATGCATGAAGGGAGAGGGGAAAATGTTGGTCAAAACCCAGGGCTGAGATGACACTGCTTGGGGAAAACACTCCTTGGATGAGAAGCTCACAATGAGCTGCAGTATGTGCTCACAGCCCAGAAAGCCAATGGAATCCTGGGCTGCATCAGGAGGAGTGTGGGCAGCAGGTCAAAGGAGGTGATTCTTGCCCTCTGCTCTGCTCTTGTGAGACCCACCTGGAATACTGCACACAGTTCTGGTGTCATCAACATAGGGAGGTCACAGAACTGTTGGAGCAAGTCCAGAGAAGGGCCACGAAGTTGCTAAGAGGACTGAGCATCTCCCCTATGAGGACAAGCTGAGGGAGCTGGGGCTGTTCAGCCTCAGAGAGACCTCAGAGTAACTTTTCAATATCTGAAGGGCCTACAAGGGAGCTGGAGAGGGACTCTGTGTTAGGAACTGCAGTGATAGGACAAGAGGTAATGGGTTCAAACTAACGGAGGGAAAGTCTAGGTTGGTTGCGAGAAAAGAGATTTTTACTCTAGGAGTGGTGAGACACTGGTACAGGTTGCCCAGGGATGTGGTGGCTGCCTCGACCCTGGCAGTGTTAAAGCCCAGGCTGGATGAGCCTTGAGCAACCTGATCTAGTGAGGAGGTGTCCCTGCCCAGGGAAGGGGGCTGGGACTAGATGATCTGTAAGGTCCATTCCAACCCCTAAATTCTAGGATTCTAGGACTACTCTGTTAAAAGGCCTAAGAGCCTCCTGCTGCCTTTCAAAGAGGAGCAGTGGCCATGGGCTCACAAAGCTTTGCTGTCTCTCAAATGCCAAAGAGCAGTTCTAACTGTGACTGCACAAAATC